>NW_023397011.1:229956-317456 GCF_011125445.2 Fundulus heteroclitus
TTTTAGGCAGACCTGTGAAAACACCGTTGCAGTTATCAAGTCGACTAAATATAAACGCATGGATTAATTTTTCCAGATCCTTCTGAGACATTCGTCTTTTAATCCTGGAAATGTTCTTCAGGTGGTAGAAAGCCGACCTTGTAACTGTCTTTAGATGCTTTTGGAGGTTCAGGTCTGAGTTAATCACTACACCCAGGTTTCGGGCCTGATCAGTGGTTCCTAGCTGAAGCGACTGAAGCTGTGTGCTAACTTTTGATCTTTCCTCTATTGGTCCAAAAATTATTACTTCTGTTTTGTTTTTATTCAACTGAAGAAAATTTTGGCACATCCACGTATTGATTTCTTCTAGGCATTTACTCAGTGCCTGAACTGGTCCATAGTCACCTGGTGACATGGTGATGTAGAGCTGTGTGTCGTCTGCATAGTTATGGTAGCTGATGTTGTTATTTTTTATTATCTGGGCTAGAGGGAGCATGTAGACATTGAAGAGGAGGGGACCCAGGATGGACCCTTGGGGAACCCCACGTGTAATTTTTGTCGTCTTTGATGTAAAGTTACCTACTGATACAAAAAATTCCCTGTCCTTTAAGTAGGATTTAAACCAGTGGAGAGCTGTACCAGAGAGGCCGACCCAGTTCTCCAGGCGTTCTAACAGAATGGAGTGATCAACAGTATCAAATGCTGCACTGAGGTCCAATAGTACCAGCACGGTGGTTCTTCCACAGTCTGTATTTATATGGATGTCATTAAACACCTTGATAAGGGCGGTCTCTGTACTGTGGTGAGCATGGAAGCCAGACTGGAATACGTCAAAGCGGCTGGTCGTTGTTAAGAAGGTGTTTAATTGTTGAAATACAGCTTTTTCAATAATCTTACTGATAAAGGGGAGGTTTGAGATGGGCCTGTAGTTCTGGAGTAGTAGTTTGTCTAAATTGTTCTTTTTCAGCAGTGGTTTGATAATTGCTGTTTTTAGGGACTGGGGGAAAACACCTGACAGGAGGGACGTGTTTATTATCTGAGTCAACTCAGACGCTATGACAGGTAAAACTTTCTTAAAAAAAGCTGTGGGGAGAACATCAAGGCAGCATGAGGAGGAACTTAGCTGCTGAATGATCTCCTCTAAGCTTTTGTGGTTTATTTGGCTGAATTGGGACATTTTGTCAGGGTAAGTTCCAGCTGAATACAGCTTCGGTTCTGGTGTTGATATAGAAGAACAAACTGATCCTCTAATTTTTAGGATTTTCTCAGTAAAGAAGTTAGCAAATTCATTGCAGGCCCTGGTGGAGTGGAGTTCAGAAGCCACGGACACAGGAGGATTTGTTAACCTGTCGACTGTGGTAAATAAGACACGAGCATTATTAAGGTTTTTCTTGATGATCTCTGAGAAGAAAGATTCCCTTGCATTTTTCAGTTGTTAGTTATATCTGTAAAGTCTCTCTTTATAGATGTCATAGTGAACCTGGAGTCTGTTCTTTCTCCACCTGCGTTCAGCTTTCCCTTTTTTCACCTCTAACTGCTGGAGCATTTCTCCAAGGAGATTTTTTCTTCCCGGAAAGAACTTTCATTTTAACTGGAGCAATGCAGTCAATGATGTCTGAGACTCTAGAATAAAAGTTATCTACTAATTCATCTACTGAGTTGCAGCCCAAGGTTGAAGTATTAGAGTAAGTTTGAAAAAAAAGGTGTTTTTGGGCAAATTCGACTCTTGAACATTTGGTTCTCCAGGTTAAGAGCTCGGTACGAACTATGTTTCTGAATGTCTACAGGCCTCCTATGTCCACATCACTTCCACAACGTTCTTACTGTTCATGGGGTCAACAGTAAGAACGTACAGACTGCTGAAAGCAGACTTAATTTATATCTTGAATTAAAAGCTGCGCTTCCCAATTTTCTTAAATTCATATAATTTCTTACCAGATAGTATATATTACCATCCCAAGAGCATATAAGGCTGCAGCAGCTATTCACTTTGGATCATCAGATCACATCTCTGTGGACCGTCCTACAAACCGCTGATCTGCAGAACCAGACCCGTCATCAACACCATTCAGGTTTGGACTGAAGAGGCCTACTCAGCTTTGCAGGACTATTTGAAAACACTACTGGGAAGTGTTTCAAAGACGGCACTGATCTAGAAGATTACACATAATTTGTTATGTCATATATTCACTTCTGCACGGGTGTTGTCCTACCAACAAAGTAAAAAATCTTGGTGTTATTTTTGACCAAGACATGTCATTTAAATCCCATATTAAACAGGTTTCCAGAGTTTCCTTTTTTCACCTCCGGAATATCGGCAAAATTAGAAACATTCTGTCCAGGAGTGATGCTGAAAAACTGGTCCATGCATTTGTTACTTCAAGGCTGGACTATTGTAATTCTTTACTATCAGGAAGTCCACAAAATGCAGTTCAAAGCCTTCAGCTGATCCAAAATGCTGCAGCAAGAGTTCTGATGAAAATCAACAAGCGGGATCATATTTCTCCAATTTTAGCTTCCCTTCATTGGCTTCCTGTTAAATCAAGAATAGAATTTAAAATTCTTCTTCTAACGTATAAAGCCCTTAATAATCAAGCTCCATCATATATCAGAGCTCTGATTACCCCGTATGTGGGATTGCTGCAAAGCCATGGACAGTGCAGACGACTCTCCCTGTGGCTTGAGGCTTTTTCAGGAGTCATACTGAGCAAGCATTAAGCGACAGTGGAAGAAAAACTCCTGTTTAACGGGAAGGAAAAACCTCCAGCAGAACCAGGCTCAGTATGAACGGTCATCTGCCTCAACCGACTGGGGGTTACAGAAGACAGAGCAGAGACACAACAAGACAGACAAACAAGCACAGAAGCACACATTGATCCATTAATCTGTTCTACATTAGATGGTAATAGCGGGTGATCTGTCTTCCTTGGATGATGTCACAGTTAACACAACGTCAGACCAGGTGTACCTACTATGAAGAAAAAAGAGAGCGAGCAAAAAGTTAAAAGCTGAAATGACGACAGTCATTTCAATGTAATGCAATGCAAAACTGGAGAACAGTAGAAATCAGTAGAGTGAGAAAAATAGGCCCTGATGTCCTCCAGTAGCCTAAGCCTATAGCAGCACAACTATAGAGATAGCTCAGGGTAACATGAGCCACTCTAACTATAAGCTTTGTCAAAAAGAAAAGTTTTAAGATTAGTCTTAAAAGTAGAAAGGGTGTCTGCCTCACGGACCAAAACTGGGAGTTGGTTCCACAGGAGAGGAGCCTGATAGCTAGGAGAATTTTAAATTCTATTCTTGATTTAACGGGAAGCCAATGAAGGGAAGCTAAAATTGGAGAAATATGATCCCTCTTGTTGATTTTCATCAGAACTCTTGCTGCAGCATTTAGGATCAGCTGAAGGCTTTGAACTGCATTTTGTGGACTTCCTGATAGTAAAGAATTACAATAGTCCAGCCTTGAAGTAACAAATGCATGGACCAGTTTTTCAGCATCACTCCTGGACAGAATGTTTCTAATTTTGGCGATATTCCGGAGGTGAAAAAAGGAAACTCTGGAAACCTGTTTAATATGGGATTTAAATGACATGTCTTGGTCAAAAATAACACCAAGATTTTTTACTTTATTACCAGAGGCCAAGTGAATGCCATCCAGATTAAGTGATTGATTAAGACGTTTATTTTTTGAGGACTCTGGTCCAAAGATTACAACTTCGGTCTTGTCAGAATTTAAGTGCAGGAAATTTAAAGTCATCCAGCTTTTGGTGTCATCAAGACATGCCTGTAGTCGAAGTAATTGATTGGATTCATCGGGATTCATGGATAAATATAGCTAAGTGTCATCAGTTTAACAGTGGAAATTAATCCCATGCTGTCTGATAATTTTGCCAATCGGAAGCATATATATAGTAAAGAGAATTGGTCCAAGGACTGAACCCTGTGGTACTCCACATGTGACCCTAGAGTTTGAGGAAGATTTATTATTAACATGAACAAACTGGAATCTGTCCGACAGATAAGAGTTAAACCAGCCTAATGCTTTCCCCTTAATCCCTACAGTACGCTCAAGTCTTTGTAGGAGAATATTGTGATCAACTGTATCAAATGCAGCACTGAGATGTTACAGGACAAGTACAGACATAAGTCAATTATCTGAGGCAATGAGAATATCATTAGTGACCTTCACCAGAGCTGTTTCAGTGAAACTCCTCAAGTAGGTCATTGCTTTGTAAATGTTAACAAAGTTGATTAGCAACTACTTTCTCAAGAGTTTTAGATAAGAAAAGAAGATTAGATATAGGTCTGTAATTTACTAACTCATCTTGATCAAGAGATGGTTTCTTAAGTAAAGGTTTAATAACAGCTACTTTCAAAGCCTGTGGTACATATCCATTTACTAAGGATAGATTAATCATGTCTAAAATAGGGCCACTGATCAGAGGGAATATCTCTTTAAACAACTTGGTTGGGATTGGGTCTAACATAAAGGTAGAAGGTTTAGATGAAGCTAGAATTTCAGATAGCTCAGAATGCTCTACTGCTTCTAAGCAGTTCAGGCACCGCGCAGGTTCTAAAGATTCCTCCAACGCTGCCTCACTTACTAAGGACGAGGTAATCATGTTTGGGAGGATGCCAATTATTTTATTTTTAATGGAATCAATTTTATTCATGAAGAATCCCATAAAATCATTACTGCTAAGGGAATGGATGGATCAACGGAGCTATAACTCTGTGTAAGTTTGGCAACTGTACTGAAGAGAAATCTAGGATTATTTTTGTTCTCCTCAATTAATAATGAAAGATTTGCTGCTCTGCAAAGGGTCTTGTTACAAAACAATAGACTGTCCCTCCAGATTAGGTAGGATTCCTAGTTTTCACTAGCTCTTTAACACTGATACCTTAACAAATAAAATAGAAATAGAGTTACAGGTTGATTCTAAAGCTAATTTACATTGTAACGTGACAACCTTGCAGCAAGAGATTTGAGACCACAGAGATTGGTACAATTTCAAACTTCAAGCATAAACATTATGAAGTAGGCAGTCATTTGAACGTTTTGATATCCAATTATAACATCAGTTTAATCCCAAACATTTAGCACTCCTTTCTTTGAAAATAAAGAAAGGAGCACTCCGGCCGTCTCAGTAGTGCCTGTTGATGTATTCAGGATCCAGCAAAGTGAACGTCGGACTTGCTTTGGCTTAAATGGACATCAGCCTTCATGAATACCAGGTCACCGATGTTGCTATTTGTTAACACCTTGCCAACTTTTCCACTGTGGCGGTGCACCTCAATACCAAGTGACGACACAAAATGGTTAAAAATGTCCTTGTATCTTATATCAGGCCACTTATTCATATCATCCTCTAAGTCATGAATAGTGTGGCACTGACCTGCCACTTTGATTGCTCTGTAATTGTTGGATATGTTGCCGCGACAGTTTACCAATTCAGTCAAGCTCATGGTATTTGGCCTAGGGAAGCTCTGAAACAGAAGTGCTGCACAAAAAAACGGAAGTTACTAACTTAAGCGTTCGAAAATAAGGTGGATTTCAGTAGACAAAGTATGTTCTCCAAATATCAATGCTGTGGTAAATGCTGGGGCAATGCCTAATGGAAAGTATCCTAGATCCAGAAATTTTTTAGCCAGTATTCTTCCCACAGCCTTTTATTCTTCCTCCTGCCATTTTGGTGGCAGCAGGGATAAGCGTGTCGGAAAATCGATGGATGGATGCACATCAACATAATCTATACAAAACAAAGTTTTGTTGTTGTTGGGCCAAGTCATATTGGTTAGACATGGTGCAATATAAAATATTTAGTAAATGGGACCCAGATTAATGCCTCCATGGTAGCTAACGTTATTTAGATAACGCGCTAGTCTGTGTTAGATAAGTTTGACTTCTCAGCTGAACACAGAGGCGACACCACCTTGACCAATGACGGTAGCAACAAAGCACATAAAATCATTAAGTATTAACATTCCATAAAGTCTAGCAACAAAATGTCCCTTAAATTATAATGTTTGCACTGGAAGTATCAAGCTGATAACTTATCTTCCCGCTCCTGTGCAGTGATTCTTTGGCACGACCACTTATGTGGCATCTTACAGTTATCTCGTAATTATGAGATAGGTGTCTAATTTCTTTTTCTTAGACGAATGCAATGTGCTTCTGAGGAAAACACTGTTTGGTGACTGACTGCTATCTGTCAGGTTAAACTGAACATGATTCAAGTGAAGACTTTGATTCTCTCGTCGATTAAAACCCCCCACAAACCTATGTAAAAAGAAAAGAAACCACAAGACCAAATGTACCTTTTTATTTTATTGTTTTTTTAAGTAAAGGATTAAATGCAAACCAACAACGTGGCATGATTATGTGTGGTTTCGTTAAGCCACACATAATCATGTCGATGAGAAATCCTGAGCAGATTGTGGGATTCACCTCTCTGGTATCCCTGTGCTGTTTGCAGGATGACCACTCCAAGATGGCGGCCGTGATTAATACAACTTGACAGTCAATGCGGCGTTCACTGTCTTGTCGAAGTGGAGGCATATGCTACCTTCGCTTAAACTGGGAAAATTACCTTTCCAGTCTTTGCTCTTGAGAAGTACCAAAGTATTGAGTATTTTTCAGACTTCACAGTTTGGAATTAATATTTATGAAATATTTTCCAAGAGTTGATGTTTGAAATAAACTTATTATGGAAAAAAGAACACGAAATTTGTACAGCGTTTTTATATTACATTTCTCAGAGTAAAGTGCTTCAAAAATCAAATGTTAAGAATTTAGTAACAGTATATTTAAAATCAGTGAGAGTATATACCTCAACCCCCAATTTATTTAAAAAAACAAAACAAAATCAAAGTGCAAAGTCTCTTTTTTAATATTGCTAATGGACCTTTACTGTACCACGAGTTCCCTACGTTGTTGCAACCATAGACATATATAAAGAGTAGACCCCGCATCGACCGCTCTCGCCTATAGGCGCTGACGAGATTTAGGGGCGCCATCTTGGGGCGGTCGACAACTCCGCTCAGTCTAATGTGTTAACCAGGTGCAGAATCAATTTTAAACAACTATAACTCGTTTAATGTTGAACAAATTTTCACATTTGTTTTGCTTAGAACTTTAAAACTATAGCTATTACAACAAATGGTCCAGTGCGTTTAAATAATCTTAGTGGGGTTAAAGGTAATAGAATATTCTGACATGATGTATGTACGTTTCAAAACACAGCCACTCACACATTTTTATAAGTTTTTATTACTATATAAACAAACACATTTGTACATGTACACATATATGTGTACACACACACACACACACACACACACACACATATATATATATATATATATATATATATATATATATATATACGTTCCAAAAAGAACCCGTGATAGGCGAAATCCGTGAAGTAGTAACCTTTATTTTTGTTTACAATTATTATACAATGAAATACTCCATAGTACATTGAAACCAAAGAACAAAATCTTTTTACAGGCCCAAGCATTTGTTTAACAAATAAAAGTACTGTATAAACGTTTTTTTAATTATTATTGACAAATAATTACTGTGCTGTAAAATAATAATTGTAATCATCAATATGAACTGAAGGCTTCCAATTGCGGAGATCAGTACCGCCCCACCGCGACCCAAGTCATTGGATTAGAACGGGAGAAAATGAAAAATTATTATGAAAAAAATACGAAGCACAGTAGGACAAATAGTGACTCAACAGTCACTCACTGCTCTTCTGACTGAGGCGCTGCATCCTGACTCCGCTCTGTAGCGTTTTTTTCTTCTAAAGCCCTAAAGCTCGGGAGAAGAACATAGTTATCAGTAGTTGTTGTCGCTCTTCTTACTTCCTGGCAAAAAGATTCTTATAAACCGACATGCCAACACCGATTATTTTTGAGAACTGTAATGAACGGCAGCGGCTCATCAATGCAAGTCCGTGAAGCAGCGAGACCGCGATATAGCGAGGGCTCACTATATATATGTATATAATATATATATAGTGAGTGAAATAACTATATATAAATATGGTTATTTATATATATAAATATAAATAAAGTGGAGGCAGCTGGCCAGACTGACGTCTGGACCAGTGACAGATTATCTATCTATCTATCTATCTATCTATCTATCTATCTATCTATCTATCTATCTATCTATCTATCTATCTATCTATCTATCTATCTATCTATCTATCTATCTATCTATCTATCTATCTATCTATCTATCTATCTATCTATCTATCGATATATATATGGATTGTAGCTGCTCTGTGAAGGCATCAGAACTTTGACATTATCGAATAATATATATATATATATATATATATATATATATATATATATATATTATTCACCAATGTCTAAAGCTCTGATGCCTTCACGGAGTAGATGCTATTTTGAAGAGACTAAGTCACAAAAACGTGGACGTGTAGACCTGTATCTCTCTACCTAATATTAGAAAAGTTACATAATATAAACAAGGTCTTTTAATCTTACTTGTGAAAAGTTATCCCTCGCGCCCTGACGTCAATAGTCCGTCGATTTAAACAAAAATAAGCCGCACAGTGCTGAGGTATCATTAGTGTGTTCAGCTTGGATCAGCAGGTTATGGTAGCAGGTCGACCGCCCCAAGATGGCGGCCGTAATTCCTGCGCCGCGACAGTCAATGTGGGGTCTACTCTTGTATTACGTATGTGGTTGCAACCGAAGCTCATACAGGCAAGTAGAAAGCCGGAGAGCTAGCTGTCGCTACCTCGTCTCCATATCCAGCTTGAAGCTTGGTGTGTTCAGTAGAATCTAGGGTAATTTTGTGTTCGAAGCTAAATCTTAACGTTCTGCCTTTGGGCATATCTAGGACATCGCGCAGCTAGCACTCGACTGGAAACAGATTCTGCAGCTGCCACCGTTGCCCATGCACGTGCTCCTATCGGAGACTGCCTGTGTGGATCCATCGTTATCAGGAGACGTTCCTAAGGGCCGGAGCAGGTAGGAAGTTTGCCGCGGCTGTTAGCAGGGTGCGATGTTCTATTATGTCATACACATGCTCCTACAATGTCAATGAAATTAAATAAAATTTTCATTAACTGTTTTGGGCAAGTTACTTTTAAAAAGTAATTAGTTACCTTGTTTAGTATGAGTTTCACATGAAACTCTAAACTCATACTAGTAGCACAGAGTACATGAATACGAATTTGTGATTTTTTTGGGTTAAGGGGCCGTTTTTTTGGCAGCCTTTAAAGCAGCCCTGCCAAAACATCCGTCCCCTGCTATCTTAGAGGAATGAACACTTGCAGTTGATGTCACAATTTCGACATATTCAGTCATGTATACTAAGCTACTAGTGTATGGAGGACCAAGTCTTCCATATTTAAAAATAAATACAGAAATAAATAAATGCTTAACAAATAAATAAGCATACAATTAATTGCCACCAAATTAATAAATGTAGGTAGAAATTAAATTATACAGTGAGACATAAATGTATATATCTCTTTTAATTAGCTTCTTTATTTATTCGCCTTTGTAATAATTACCTTATTTATTTATTGTCCGTTATGATCTTCAACTTTATTTATTAATTACTTATTTTTTAAGTATTTATTTATGTGCATGTTATAATATTTTTGTCTGTTTTATTCTTCCTTTGTATTTTTTTTACCCTATATATTTCTGTGATGCTATTTATTTCTGCCTGTCCTTTTACATTTCTGTATGCATTTCTGCCTCATTATGCAAATGAGGAGGACTGTGTCTTAAGGGCTCAACTTCTGTGCATTGGTTGGTTAGCATTTTACTGCGTCGGTCAAATCTACATGGATTTTCCCCGCACTAAAGCATTGTTTACTAATGTCAAACTCAGCAGGCAGACGTTCAGTGTCCGACCTCTTAAGGGAAGCTGCTAATAGACTGGAAGAATTAGAACGCTGTACGCAGGGTCCGAAATTAACACTCGCCAGATGCCAAATGCGACTAAATTTCCCATTTGGCGAGTCAATTTCAGAGGACTAGCCTCCACATGGCGAGTAAATCTTTGTGCCAAATAAATAAAAAATAACATAAAAATAATGAAGCCCATCTGGGCTGCGGACGATCCGTTCACAGCTCTGTCCATCCAGAGCTCTGTCTAGACCTGCCTTCTGCGGAGCTGGTTCAGCTTCTTTCACATCTTATTTGTGCTGCAGGTAACAGCAGCAGAAAGATCGATCAGAGTCATGATTTTTTTGTGCGGCTCCCAGATAAAGCCATCATTCAGAACCAGTCATGGCTGCATCCTGGATCAGAAAACAGATCTGCTAACCAGATGCATTCTAAAACGCCAATTAGTCTGTTTATAAGTTTCGTTCTTATTTATTCTGCATTTTTTTTTACGTGCGTTGTGTCTGCTCCTCTCTCCTGCCTTCCCTCGGAGCCAGGGGCTTTTATCAGCGGCCAGCCTTCAAAACGTGAATCACTACGTTTAATGTCCTTCCACTCGTACCAAAATGTCCCAATTAAAATCAAATAGGAGAGTCAGTAGCTGTGTTTCATGCTCTTTTGTATTTAACGACACAGAGCCAGTGGTGTTTTGGTGGGCTGCTGCCTTGCGCTTGAATTCAGGTGCGCAAAACATTACATGTAATTCAGGTGTGGACTTTTTAAGGAACTTGTAAAATCAGGGGCTTCAGCTCAGATCGATTATTCCTTCTCTTCCCTCTAAAGGAGCCCTTACAGTCTTTATTTATGCATTTTCCCAACTGTTTATCCCTCGCGCGCAGCGCATGAGGGTAAAATCCAGCAGCTGGATCAACCACCGTGAAGTTGGTTTAAAGTTGGATATTGGACATTCAAGCTCCACGGAGTCAGCGGGATCTAACTCATGGTTGATCCGGTTGAGGGACTCTAATTTCGGGCAGCATCTCTCAGCTGCTCCCTCCTTCCACACGCGGTGGTGCAGTTAGGGACCGTTGTTGAACACGCTCAGCTGACAATACAGCGATCTGGTTGGCTGAGCAGCAAAAAACAAATCACGTGACCTCTTGGACTGGAGCGCCATAGTTTAGATTTTTTATCGCATATAACTTATTAATGTGCAAGTGAAAACGTGGGAACATTGGTATTTTGAGATCACTGCTATGTGTAGCAACTTATCCCGGTGGAAGAAAGTTGCCCCCTGACAGTTCATACAAACTTCTTAAGGAAGCGTCCTACAGATTCTGGCCCATGGACTACATGTAGATTTGACCGATGCAGTAAAATGCTAACCAACCAATGGGCAGAAGTTGAGCCCTTAAGACACAGCCCCTCCTCATTTGCTTAATGAGGCAGAAATGCATACAGAAATGTAAAAAGGACAGGCAGAAATGTAAAAACAACAGGCAGAAATAAATACCATCACAGAAACATATAGGGTAAAAAAAATACAAAGGAAGAATAAAACAGACAAAAATATTATAACATGCACATAAATAAATACTTAAAAAAATAAGTAATAAATAAAGTTGAAGATTATAACGGACAATAAATAAATAAGGTAATTATTACAAAGGCGAATAAAGAGGTTAATTAAAAGAGATATATACATTTATGTCTCACTGTATAGTTTAATTTCTACCCACATTTATTAATTTGGTGGCAATTAATTGTATGCTTATTTATTTATTAGGCCCGAGCAGCGAAGCGCTGCGAAGGCCTATTGTATCTGTAGTGTTAATTATTAGGCCCGAGCAGCGAGGCCCAACTGGATTCGATGGAGCAGGGGAGCGTGGCGGCGTCGCATAATCACCTCAAACGCTGCTGTCATACGTTTGGCTCTGAATTCCACAGTTTTGGGCCGAGCTGCTTAAAACTCATTTGGATGCATCCTTATCCACCCCCCAACAGGAATCCATAACAAACTTTAGTGAGCAGGACTTAGTTTCTCTATAGCGCCCCCCTAAAGATGGACCTTTTTGGGGGCTTTATCATACTCAAAAACTCACCAAACTTAGCGGATGCATGAAGACTGTTTAAAAATTTTGTATTTTAAGGTCGTCACAAAAATCAAAAGAAAAATGCCTCAATGGCGCCACCTAGCAATTTTCAAAGGACCCTTTGCTATTCACTTACTTCATTGTAGAGACATGAAATTTGGTACAGTGGTAGAGCTCACCAAGACGCTCAGAATTTACAATGAATGTCATAGTGCTAATATCACAGGAAGTCGGCCATTTTAGATTGAATGTCTAATTTTGACCCCATTTTTGACGTTTACAGCATTGGTATTTGATCGAACTCCTCCTAGGGATTTCGAGCGAGCGGCTTGAAACTCGGTCAGTCTGATCATAAGGCATGGCCAATTAAAAGTTATCAAAACGGTGAGTTTTTGAGCATGTTGAAGGGGCGTTAGCAGGGGTTAAAGTTCACCTACTCGCCACAAAAAATAAAACTTTTATCTCCTACACAGAAACACACAGAGGCACCAAACTTTCTGTGATTGATCATCATTGGGTCTTCTACAATATCCAATGGTCAAATGATGACATCACTTAGACCACGCCCCCTGACAACAGGAAGTGCCATGTTTTGCTGGCACTTCCTGTGAATAATGATAATGCATTTGGCCACCGGACTGGACTAAATCGTTCAGCGGGCTGGATTCGGCCCGCGGGCCGTAGCTTTGACACCCCTGGTTTAAACATTAGTATACCAATTTAATCAAAGGTATCTTACTAGCTGTTAATCCAGCTTAATGTGAAAAGTTAACAAAACCATTTTAGTTTTTTAAAGTTACTTGCTATTTCATGTGTTTAAGGGTTTTGTTTCTTGCATTAAGACAGCTTTTTTGAAAGTTTAACATCTAAATTGGTGGATACACACCCAAAAGTAATGTAAAAGTAACACTTTAGCAATTGGACTATTGCTAAAGGAGCACTTTAGCAATATCGCGGGGGTAGCAGCTTTATAAAGGAGGCCCAGACGTCCCTCTCCCCAGCCACTTGGGCCAGCTCCTCAGGAGGAATCCCAAGGCGTTCCCAGGCCAGCCGGGAGACATAGTCCCTCCAGCGTGTCCTGGGTCTTCCCCTGGGCCTTCTCCCGGTGGGACGTGCCCAGAACACCTCACCAGGGAGGCGTCCAGGAGGCATCCTGACCAGATGCCCGAGCCACCTCAACTGGCTCCTCTCGACGTGAAGAAGCAGTGGCTCTACTCTGAGTCCTCCCCGGATGACTGAGCTCCTCACCTTATCTCTAAGGGAGAGCTCACACACACTATGGAGAAAACTCATTTCGGCCGCTTGTATCCGGGATCTCGTTCTTTCGGTCACGACCCAAAGCTCGTGACCATAGATGAGGGTAGGAACGTAGATCGACCGGTAAATCGAGAGCTTGGCCTTTTGGCTCAGCTCTCTCTTCACCACAACGGACCGGTACAGCGCCCGCTTCACAGCAGACGCCGCACCAATCCGCCTGTCGATCTCCCGCTCCATCTTCCCCACATTCGTGAACAAGACCCCAAGATACTTGAACTTCTCCACTAGAAGCTGGCTCTTTGGACTTTCCTTTTTTAAAAAGCTTATAACTAGAGTGGCTCATGTTACCCTGAGCTACCTCTATAGTTATGCTGCTATAGGTTTAGGCTACTGCAGGACATCAGGGTCTATTGTTCTTCAATTTTGAATGACTGTTGTAATTTCAGCTTTTAACTTTTTGATTTTTCTTTTTTCTTCATAGTAGGTACACCTGGTCTGGCGTTCTGTTAGCTGTGGCATCATCTGGGGAAGACAGATCATCCGCTATTACCATCTAATGTAGAACTTCTGTGCTTTTTTGTCTGTCTTGTTGTGTCTCTGCTCTGTCTTCTGTAACCCCCAGTCTGTCGAGGCAGATGACCGTTCATATTGAGCCTGGTTCTGCTGGAGGTTTTTCCTTCCCGTTAATGGGGAGTTTTTTTCCCGCTGTTGCTTCATGCTTGCTCAGTAGGTAGGATTGCTGCAAAGCCATGGACAATGCAGACGACTCTCCCCATGGCTCTACGCTTCTTCAAGAGAGAGTGCTACTTGTCAAGACTTTGATGCAATGAACTTGTTCCCTTATATAGGAATTTTTTGACCAATGTGTATAATCTGACCCAATCTGTATAATCTGATTGATTTTGACTTTGTAAAGTGCCTTGAGATGACATATTTCATGAATTGGCGCTATATAAATAACATTGAATTGAATCATCTCTTTAGACCAAGTAAACTATCACATTTTATGAGACAGTTATCTCATTTTAAAGATATAATCATCTAACGTTATTACTCTTAGCAAGTTAAAGCTCCAAAAAAATTTCAGCTCCGGCCTATTGGCCACCGCAGGGGTTCGCGCACCGCCAGCTGCCAGCCACGGCAGAAGCTATCACGCATTTTCCCCGCCTGTCCACTGGGCAATACACACGAAGGCATTGAGCAGCGCTCCCCCACTACTCGCAAAAAATTTGGTGCAGATCAGTTGATGCAGAGATGCATTTGGCCACCGGAGGCAGTGGCGACCCACCAGCTTAAAATCTATGTATTGAGATCTTAAAAATGGTCTTATAGCTTAAAAGATCATCCTGTTTTGGTTGATTGTGTAGCCGAATAGAAGAGATGTTCTCAAAGCATTAAATAAGCCCTTTGACTTTTAAAAATGTTGTCCTTTTAAGGTAATTTTAAGTTACTTTTTATTAAATTTGTCAATATCCTATGGAAGTCTGGACATATGGCAGCGGCGTTTAAGGTGACTTCGCCACGCCACCACGCTGCCCTGCTCCATCAAATCCAGTTGATTTTGTAGCCGAATAGAAGAGATGTTCTCAAAGCATTAAATAAGCCTTTTGACTTTTAAAACTGTTTTCCTTTTAAGGTAATTTGAAGTTACTTTTCATTAAATTTGTCAATATCCTATGGAAGTCTGGACATATGGCAGCAGCATTTCAGATGACTTCGCCACGTCACCACGCCGCACTGCTACATGGAATCCAGTTGGGCCTGGAATCTACAACACACTAACATGTCTTCTGTTTCTAAACACAGTCTCATGTTGATTAGCTCAGAGGGGTAACATAGCAACTGTTAACAATAAAACATGACACTTCCTGTTGTCAGGGGGCGTGGCCTAAGCAATGTCATCATTTGACCATTGGATATTTTAGGAGACCTGATGATGATCAATCACTGAAAGTTTGGTGCCTCTGTGTGTGTCTGTGTAGGAGATATAACAGTTTTATTTTTTGTGGCGAGTAGGTGAACTTTGACCCCTGCTAACGCCCCTTCAAAACGCTCAAAAACTCACCGTTTTGATAACTTTTAATGCCTTATGATCAGACTGACCGAGTTTCAAGCCGCTCGGTAAAAATCCCTAGGAGGAGTTCGATCAAATACCAATGCTGTAAACGTCAAAAATGGGGTCAAAATACGACCTTCAATCTAAAATGGCCAACTTCCTGTGATACTTGCACTATGACATTAATTGTAAATTCTGAGCGTCTTGTTGAGTTCTACAACTATACCAAATTTCATGTCTCTACGATGAAGTAAGTGAATAGCAAAGGGTCCTTTGAAAATTGCTAGGTGGCGCTGTTGAGGCATTAGGTCACGCCCACCAAAGTTTGTTATGGATTCCTGTTGGGGGCTAGATAAGGATGCATCCAAGTGAGTTTTATGCAGCTCGGCCCAAAAATCTGGAATTCAGAGCCAAACGTATGGCAGCGGCGTTTGAGGTGACTTCGCCACGCTGCCACGCTCCCCTGCTCCATCAAATCCACTTGGGGCTGGAATCCACAACATAACAACATGTCTTCTGTCTCTGGACACAGTTTCATATTGATTAGTTCAGAGGGGTAACATAGCGACCGTTTACAGCAAAACATGACACTTCCTGTTGTCAGGGGGCGTGGCCTAAGCAATGTCATCATTTGACCATTGGATATTGTAGAAGACCCGATGATGATCAATCACAGAAAGTTTGGTGCCTCTGTGTGTTTCTGTGTAGGAGATAAAACAGT
This sequence comes from Fundulus heteroclitus, assembly GCF_011125445.2. Lineage (NCBI taxonomy): Eukaryota > Metazoa > Chordata > Actinopteri > Cyprinodontiformes > Fundulidae > Fundulus > Fundulus heteroclitus. Next base: position 245,945 of record NW_023397011.1, read on the forward strand.
TTTATTTTTTGTGGCGAATAGGTGAACTTTGACCCCTGCTAACGCCCCTTCAAAATGCTCAAAAACTCACCGTTTTGATAATGTTTAATTGGCCATGCCTTATGATCACACTGACCGAGTTTCAAGCCGCTCGCTCGAAATCCCTAGGAGGAGTTAGATCAAATACCAATGCTGTAAACGTCAAAAATGGTGTCAAAATCAGACATTCAGTCTAAAATGGCCAACTTCCTGTGATACTTGTACTATAACATTAATTGTAAATTCTGAGCGTCTTGGTGAGCTCTACAACTGTACCAAATCTCATGTCTCTACGATGAAGTAAGTGAATAGCAAAGGGTCCTTTGAAAATTGCTAGGTGGCGCTGTTGAGGCATTTTTCTTTTGATTTTTGTGACGACCTTAAAATTCAAAAATTTTCAAACAGTCTTCATGCATCTGCCAAGTTTGGTGAGTTTTTGAATATGATAAAGCCCCCAAAAAGGCCCCTCTTTAGGGTGGAAGATTAATAATAATAATAATAATAATAATAATAATAATAATAATAATAATAATTATTCAAATTATTAGGGCTGCACAGTGGCGCAGTGGGTAGCGCTGTTGCCTTGCAGCAAGAAGGTCCTGGGTTCGAGTACACCCCTGGGTCTTTCTGCATGGAGTTTGCATGTTCTCCCTGTGCATGCGTGGGTTCTCTCCGGGTACTCCGGCTTCCTCCCACAGTCCAAAAACATGACTGTTAGGTTGATTGGCTTCTCCAAATTGTCCTTAGGTGTGAGTGTGTGCGTGAATGGTTGTTTGTCTCTCTGTGTTGCCCTGTGACAGACTGGTGACCTGTCCAGGGTGTACCCCGCCTCTCGCCCCTTTGACAGCTGGAGATAGGCACCAGCAACCCCCGCGACCCCATGAGGGATAAGCGGTTTGGAAAATGGATGGATGGATGGATGGATAATAATAATTAACACTACAGATACAATAGGCCTTCGCAGCGCTTCGCTGCTCGGGCCTAATTACCTTAAAAGGACAACATTTTTAAAAGTCAAAAGGCTTATTTAATGCTTTGAGAACATCTCTTCTATTCGGCTACAAAATCAACCAAAACAGGATGATATTTTAAGCTATAAGACCATTTTTAAGATGTCAATACATAGATTTTAAGCTGGTGGGTCGCCACTGCCTCCGGTGGCCAAATGCATCGCTGCATCAACTGATTTGCACCAGATTTTTTGCGAGACGTGGGGAGCGCAGCTCAATGCCTTCGTGTGTATTGCCCGGTAGACAGGCTGGGAAAATGCGTGACAGCTTCTGCCGTGGCTGGCGGCCGGCGGTGCGCGAACCCCTGCGGTGGCCAATAGGCCGGAGCGGAGCACAATAAAGATTTAAAAAGAATTGTAAAATATTTTTCTGGAGCTTGACTCAAAGCAAAACAATGTTTATAATTATTTGTAAACATTTGTATACTCTATGTTTATCTTGTTTTTAAGTATTTTATATTTACAATAAAATGCATAATTTATTTTTTAGACTAGTTCCATATGTAAGGTTGCAAGAAATCTTGTAACTATACTGAATTTGCAGCTTAAGAAGATTGGGTTTGACAGACAACACCAACTGTCCCCTCAATCCAGTGCACACAATACCACAACAGACCTTATCACGCTCTGCAGTACATCAAGAAAACTAAATCAACTAAAACAAGTTCACGAGTGCACTTGAAATGAAGTTCATCCATATTTGTGTGTCAGGGTGTCTAAGCACTCTCCAGAATTTGACATCTCAGCAGAGCCTGTAATAACTAGAAAAATTTCTGAAGAAATTTAGCAAGGCGTCTGCCACTTGGTGCGTACCGTACCGTCAGAAATAGCAACAGGAATAACACTGCGAATTTCAGGTTCCTACGGTCTTCACAGCCCTCGCAGCGGCCGTTGAAAGGTGCCATGTTAAGTCAATGGACCTCCTAGGAGCCTCTTGCTAGCAGCGTTGTCATGGAGACTCACTGATAGCTACAGCCCTCTCTGTCTGTAAAGGCAGAAGAACTCTGGCTAAGCAGCTGTTGGTAGGACCTTCCTAAAGCTATTTCTGGTTAGCAACATGCTAACGGTTAGCCGCTAGCATGGCTGTGTTCAGTATCACCGGGTGATGTTACTCTGTTAGTTTGGTTGAAATCCTGTACTGAGAAGTGCCTAAAAAGGGAGAAAATGCTAAAATTCACCAAATCTGTCAAGCAGAAGTTTGTACAGGCTTCCTAGAGCTACTTCCGGTTAGCAACATGCTAACCGTTAGCCGCTAACATGGTTGTGTTTGGTATCACTGGGTGAGTGTACTCTGTTAGTTTGGTCCAAATCCTGTACTGGGATGAGCCTCAAATAGGGAGAAAAAAACGTCGTTTGTAACGTTGCCATGGTAACTCAAAATGGCGGGTGGTACAAAAAAATACTTCATGGGATCAGCACACATGTTTTGATATTCACACTGTGGGGATTATAATACAAAACTCTTAGTCTCCCACGCCGGGAATCGATTCCACGACCTCTTGCATGCAAAGCCTGCACTTTCCATCTGAGCTATACTGGAGCGCCATATATGGGCATGCATTATTGGGACCATAAGGGGTTTGGTCCTCCATTGAAAAGCATTGGATGTTTGACACCTCATAGCTTGGAGATGCTTTATGCGACGTAGCCCAAATTTCTTGTGGAGCTTTCTCTCTAAAGCAAGTACAGACTCTGTGAAGTAGAAGTTTCTGCGAGCTTCCTAGAGCTACTTCCGGTTTGCAACATGCTAACAGTTAGCCGCTAACATGGTTGTGTTCAGTATGACCGGGTGATTGTACTCTGTCAGTTTGGTCCAAATCTTGTACTGGGAAGTGCCTCAAATAGGGAGAAAATACGTTGTTTATAATGTTGCCATGGTAACTCAAAATGGCGCATGGTAACTCAAAATGGCGGGTGGTACAAAAAGATACTTCATGGGATCAGCACACATGTTTTGATATACACACACTCTGGGGATTATAATACAAAACTCTAAGTCTCCCACACCACAATCGATCCCACGACCTCTTGCATGCAAAGCCTGCACTCTCCCTCTGAGCTATACTGTAGCACAAGATATGGGCATGCATCATAGGGGGCATAAGGGGTTTGGTCCCCCATTGAAAAGCATTGGATGTTTGACACCTCATAGCTTGGAGATGCTTTAAGCGACGTAGCCCAAATTTCTTGTGGAGCTTTCTCTCTAAAGGAAGAACAGACTCTGTGAAGCAGAAGTTGGTGAGACCTTCCTAGAGCTACTTCCGGTTAGCAAGACGCTAACAGTTAGCCGCTAACAAGGTTGTGTTCAGTACCACCGGGTGATTGTACTCTGTCAGTTTGGGTGCCAATACTTAGGGGTGCCAATACTTAATGTCACCAAACGTGACCAAACTTCATGGGTCAGATTGGCCTCCTTTAGCAACTCAGCCTCACCACATCTGGGCCCAGAACTCAACATTTGACCAAAATGGTGTGTAGTGCCATTTCCCACAGGTGGGTGGTGCTGTATTGGCCAATTGGGTCGTGTCTGGGCATCATGCCAGGTCCTGTTGGAAGCAAAGGCCCAATAGGAAAGCATGTAAAATCCAAAATGGGACAGTAAACTGACACATGGCTGAAAGTCACATGAAAATTTTAAAATGTTAAGAGGAAGTGACTGTGCGAATTTCAGATTCCTACATTAATCACAGCCACTGCAGTGAGCGATCAAAGTTGCCATTGTATCTCAATGGAGCGTCTCCCTCTGGCCCTTAGAGTTCCGTCGTCATGGAAACTCACTGACACAGCTGCAGCAGCCTTCTACAGAAGTGCAGACACTTTGGTCACAAAAAGTCCCATTGGATTATAATGGAGAACTTTGCCCCGAACAATGCTTCATATCTCCTGATCCATAAATGGTAGAGACGTAATTTTTTCTGTGTTTAGTTCATAACGGATAGGGGAAGAAGAAAAGCTATCGTTTTTTCCTAGAAAAAGTTTAATAAAGGCATAAAAAATTATGATCTAAATGGGATTTTTATGGATTTTCAGAAATCCTCTAAAAAGGGTCCCGAACAAATCGTTGTAACTCAAAAAGTACAAGAGATATCAAAATAATTCTTTCACCATGAGTATCAGCAGGCTTTTGAGGACCATGAAGCTCATTTTTATGTTTGTACAAAAATTGGTGTAGACACAGCAACGATGTAAAAAAAGTGGTTGATGTGGGAAAATGCAGCTCCAAAGCGTTTTTATGATTTTGCACATTCGCTACTCCCGAACAAATTGTTCCTGCGGAAAAACCGTAACAGTTATCCACAAAATTTCTTTTTTGTGAGTGCCAGAAGGGTTGGGACATTCATGTGTGAAAGTCTCATGTCTGTACATAAAACGGTTTAGGAGTAGCGACGATGCGAAAACACGTGATGTTTTGGATTTTCAGACGTCATTTTTCAAAACCGCTCCATAGGAAATGAATGGGGAGGTTTCGGGTTTGTGTTGGTCTGAGGTGATTTGCGAAAAATCTATAAATGCCACACCAATAAGGGTTAAATTTCCCAAATCCTGACAAAAATACTTACGTTTTGATGTATAATTTGTCTACGTAGAGTGAAAATTGAGCGAGTAAGGTCAAGTTGTTCGGAGTTTTGAAATTTTAAAAAAAGCTAGAGTGGGCCACTCTAGCGGTCTGAGAATTCCGTTATTGACTTTCATTGTAAACGATGATTTCGCTGATTTTTGGACATGAGCTTTGAGGAGTAACTGTGAGGAGACGATAAAAGATATCCACATCCCGTTTTCACTTCTGAGTAGTTCACAGATATATCTACAAACTGGAAGTTAAACGGTGTTCATAGGTGAAAGCATGGCGACACAGTACAGCTTTGAAAATGGTCATTTGGAGGCTTTTTTGAGGCTTTCTTTCTACCCGATCCATTGATTATTATGGGTTTTTTGGGGGTTGGTTTTTCGCTAATTTTGTTGCCATGGTAACTCGAAATCCCAATAAAAGTAGTAGCACACATCTCGAGATCGAGCCACAGGTTTTGATGCCTATATTGTGGGGGTGCACGCTACGGTTGGGCCACATTAATCGTGAAGGAAGAATAATAAAGAAAAACGTTCAATTTCTGAAGAAATTGAAGATGGCGCCCGCCTGGTGGTGCGCGTAACCGTCAAAGGCAAAGTTTCCGAGTTCCTTGGTTGTAGGCTTTTATCGCTTGGGGATTTTAAAGCAAATCTTCTGAGTGAAAAGAATTTGTCTTCCTCAAAACCAGCCGACAGGAGAAGGTCTGCATCGAAGCAGCATGGAAAATTGGTGTTATTAAAACACGATTAAATACTTCAATGTAGCAAGAAAAAAATGAAATATGTGAATAAAAATGTTAAAGGCATCAAAAATGGTGAAAAATGGTGAAATGTATTGATTTAAATTCAAAAATACTTATTTAAACCCAAAGGAAAATTAAACATTGGGTAAAAATGTAAAACTCTGAAATTGCCACATCGGGTTTTGATCCTGCAACATCTTGATTGGCAGCCAAACACCTAACCCACTGTACCAAAGACCAGTGCCATGCACAGCCCCGAATTATGGAGAGGTCAACTGTGTTGAAGAAGAGGTTTTTGGTAAATTTTGTCGCCAGGGTAACTGGAAATGGCGTCAAGTACAAAAATCCCGCTTCACGGCATTGAGACGAATGTTTTGATGTATGGTATGTGGGGGTAGCCCCTACGGTTCGGCCTGTATTAACGGTGATGGACCCTTATTAGGTGGATAGTATAAGGCTCCGCCATGCATTTTCAATGCATAGGCGGGCGCCTAATAAATAATCCGTTTAGAGGTGAATAGTAATAGGTGCCTCCATGCATTTGCATGCACAGCACTGCCTCCTCATTGCAAATGCTATGGCAGGCGCCTAATAAATAGTCCGTTTAGAGGTGAATAGTAATAGGTGCCTCCATGCATTTGCATGCACAGCACTGCCTCCTCATTGCAAATGCTATGGCAGGCGCCTAATTATAGAAAGTAACGTTATAGTTGTTCTGCCTTTTGTTAAGACAGCAAGGAATTCATGTCGTGAATACATTACATAAATAAGATATAAATTAATTCTTAGTCAGAGGAAATCCAAGGCAAAAACAGTTAGAAAAGTTTTGGGTTTTATTTAACATATTTAATCAGAGTGAGACATCACAACTTTGTTACATCTCTATGTGAATTACGTGACATAGTGAGTGCTCTCACCTTAAAAAAAGGTCTTTGACGTAGTTTGCTCTGGTAAAAGCTGCTTTTCAGCGATGAAGCTAGGGTAACTGCTAATGTTGAAGTTGAATTTGTTCTACACGCTTCTGCCTTGGGAAATATTGGTCTTTTTACAAAAAGAATGTTTAAAGCCAGATTTGTGAATAAAGGTTATTCAGAGAACTCAAGAAAAGGAAGCTTTGTGTGGGGAACTTTTGTCCTAGCTGTCTAGCTGCATATGGCCCCAGGACAGCACAATAGTTTTCTTGAAGTATAATTTTGGAGAAGTAGAAACAAGTATTAATTTCAAAAGGTAGGTAAAAAAGGAATAAAGTTTTTACAAAACCTTAAAATGTTGGATAGTCGTTATTTCCATCTTGCTGTGAAAATTGGTGAAATTATAATTTTTAATGCTTAGATATAAAATTGCAAGGCAATTACTAAATTTGCCTTTTGTTGAAAATGTTTTTTGGCATACCATACTTTATATTTGTAGGTAGCCTAGATGTGCATAATAAAAGAGTGGAACTAAAAGCTGGTTTAAAATTATTATGGAGCTTTAATTTGCTAAGAGTAATAACGTTAGATGATTATATCTTTAAAATTAGATAACTGTCTCATAAAATGTGATAGTTTACTTGGTCTAAAGAGATGATGCAATTCAATGTTATTTATATAGCGCCAATTCATGAAACATGTCATCTCAAGGCGCTTTACAAAGTCAAAATCAATCAGATTATACAGATTGGGTCAGATTATACACATTGGTAAAAAAAATTCTATATAAGGGAACCAGTTCATTGCATCAAAGTCTTGACAAGTAGCATTCTCTCCTGAAGAAGCGTAGAGCCACAGGGAGAGTCGTCTGCATTGTCCATGGCTTTGCAGCAATCCCTCATACTGAGCAAGCATGAAGCGACAGCGGGAAAAAAACTCCCCATTAACGGGAAGGAAAACCTCCAGCAGAACCGGGCTCAGTATGAACGGTCATCTGCCTCAATCGACTGGGGGTTACAGAAGACAGAGCAGAGACGCAACAAGACAGACAAAAAAGCACAAAAGCACACATTGATTCAGTAATCTGTTCTACATTAGATGGTAGTAGCGGGTGATCTGTCTTCCCTGGATGATGCCACAGCTAACAGAACGCCAGACCAGGTGTACTTACTATTAAGAAAAAAGAGAGAGAATAAAAAGTTAAAAGCTGTAATGACAACAGTGATGCAAAATGGGAGAACAGTAGACTGGAAAACAGTAGAACTACGTAGAGTGAGAAATATAGGCCCTGATGTCCTCCAGTAGCTTAAGCCTATAGCAGCATAACTATAAAGGTAGCTCAGGGTAACATGAGCCACTCTAACTATAAGCTTTGTCAAAAAGGAAGGTCTCAGAAGCCAGCTTCTAGTGGAGGAGTCCAAGTATCTTGGGGTCTTGTTCACGAATGAGGGGAAGATGGAGCGGGAGATCGACAGGCGGATTGGTGCAACGTCTGCTGTGAAGCGGGCGCTGTACCGATCCGTTGTGGTGAAGAGAGAGCTGAGCCAAAAGGCGAAGCTCTCCATTTACCGGCCGATCTACGTTCCTACCCTCATTTACGGTCACGAGCTTTGGGTCATGACCGCATAAACGAGATCCCTGATACAAGCGGCCGAAATGAGTTTTCTCCGTAGTGTGTCTGGGTTCTCCCTTAGAGATAGGGTGAGGAGCTCAGTCATCCGGGGAGGACTCAGAGTAGAGCCGCTGCTCCTTCAAATTGAGAGGAGCCAGTTGAGGTGGCTCGGGCATCTGGTTAGGATGCCTCCTGGACGCATCCCTGGTGAGGAGTTCTGGGCACGTCCCACCGGGAGGAGGCCCAGGAGAAGACCCAGGACACGCTGGAGAGACTCTGCTGGCCTGGGAACGCTTTGGGATTCCCCTGGAGGAAGTGGCCCAAGTGGCTGGGGAGAGGAAGGTCTGGGCCTCCCTCTTGAAGCTGCTACCCCCGCGACCTGATAAGCGGAAGACGATGGATGGATGGAAAAAGGAAAGTTTTAGGATTAGTCTTAAAAGTAGACCGGGTGTCTGCGTCACGGACCAAAACTAAGAGTTGGTTCCACTGGAGAGGAGCATGATAGCTAAAGGATCTGCCTACCATTCTGGTTTTACAGACTTTAGGAACCACCAGCAGACCTGCTTTCTGAGAGTGAAGTGGTCTGTTAGAAATTACTAAAGTTTGTACACAACATACACATGTGGAATATTGCTAACGTGTTACTTTAGCAATATTCTATTTGCTAAAGTGTTACTTTTACATTATTACTTTTGGGTGTGTATCCACCAATTTAACTGTCAAACTTTCATAAAAGCTGTCTTAATGCAAGAAACGAAACCCTTAAACACATGAAATAATTAACTTTAAATAACTAAAAAGGTTTTGTTAACTGTTCACATGAAGCTGGATTAACAGCTAGTAAGATACCTTTGATTAAATTTATATACTAGTGTTTAAACCAGGGGTGTCAAACGTACGGCCTGCGGGCCAGATCTGGCCCGCCGAACGATTTAGTCCGGCCCGGTGGCCAAATGCATTTTCATTATTCAACGGCTGTGTCTCCTCGGTGCATCAACCGATCTGCACCAGATTTTTTGTGAGTCGTGGGGGAGTGCTGCCCAACGCGTACGTGTATATTGCATGGTAGACGGGTGAGGAAAATGCATGACAGCTTCTGCGGTGGCTGGCGGCGGGAGGTGCGCGTACCCTAGCGGTGGCCCATAGGCCAGAGCGGCGCTTGGCTGCGAGGGCCGATCATCACCGCTTGCGGTTTTAATTGAATATTTTTTTTCTGTATTTATTTTTAAATATGGAAGACTTGGTCCTCGATACTAGTGTGAGTTTCATGTGTGTGTGTAAAAGCCGGGGGGTTACTGATTAGGGGAAGATGTGTCATCTGGGACACGTCTACATTATAGTGTGATCTTCTCCACCAATGTGATGAACCTTGAATGGGTGTACACCAGTGGTGTCAAACTCATTTTGGTCTAGGGGCAGCATTCAGCTTAATCTGATCTCAAGGGGGCCACACATAAAAAAAACTCATTGCAAGATTAAATAGAACTAATAAAAGTGGACTTGTTGATTTTTATATTAAACGAATTTCCCTTTTACAAAACATTATGAATAACCTCAGAGTTTAAGAAAAGTATTTGCAATTTCAATAATACTTTTACGCAGTTAAACATTTATTTAAGTGCGTTATGCAGTGTTGTAGTACTCGAGTCCGAGTCATTAGCTAAATTTAGAGACTCGTGACTTGACTTGGACTTGAGCACTGATGACTCGAGCTTGGACTCGGACTCCTACATTCAGATAATTCTGACTCGGAAATTGAGAAAAAGACTTTTTTTTATATCATTAGGCTATAATTTTAATATGTCATTAGAATATTATTTGGTGTATGATTTTAAAATCTAAATGGCGTACCGCGCACGTGACGTCACCATCTCATGACGTCCCTTGCCACCCCTTGCCGCTAAGGTAGGGCAAACAGTGTGAGAGCACACGTAGCAACCAGCCGTTACACATGCAACAGATACAAGGATATGACCGACTTTACAGCTGTTAAACTTTCACAAGAGGATGTCCAGGCACCTATTTTACTGGTAGAACTGTGGAACAACATACCAACGTTCAGCTTAAACGATGGCTTGAGTGTCAAGGGCTTAGAAAGACTGGGAAACGGGCCGAGTTGATAGAACGGTAAGTCGATGTTTTTCTCCTCCTTGGCGTTCATGGCGTCATCGGCCGTTTTTTTTCCTGTTTGTAGTCACCGTCCAGGAATCGGTATAAATTGTCCGGCCCGCCGAACAATTTGGTCTGGTCCGGTGGCCAAATGCATTATCATTATCCAACGGCTGTATCTCCTCGCTGCATCGACCGATCTGCACCAGATTTTTTGTGAGTCATGGGCCGGAGCCGCGGCGGTGCGCGAACCCCGCCGGCCGGCCGGCACCGCGGCGGTGGCCAATAAGCCGGAGCGCGCTTGGCTGCGAGGGCCGATCGACGCTGCTTGCGGCTTTAACATCCTTAATATGCGGCCTATCAGCATACTTCAAGTCGCTGTTGCACGTTCCATAACAATGTTTAAAGACCATGGTTAGGAGACGTCTTAGACTTGGAAAAAGCAGTCATTTTACCGAGTAAAACCAGGGGTAACTACAGCGAAAGAGTGGAGGAAAACGCATATTTGCCCTGTATGTGATATGACATCACGTTCTAAAAATAGCTCGCTCGCGGAACAACATTATTAGTGCAATGGAATGTTACTGCTTCATGTCATACATCAAACGTCACGGCATGTTCCTACAACGAACTTGGATCAATAGTGACTCGACTCGGATGAGTAGTGGACTTGACTCAGATTTTTTTTTTTAATGACTTGGACTTGACTTGGACACTGGAGACTCGAACCTGGACTCGGACTCGAGGCATAGTGACTTGACTACAACACTGGCGTTATGCATAGGAACTGGTCACAGTGATTGTAAGATGTTGAAAAACATTTATTCACAGTTTTTAGGACTTAAAAACACTGTCCTGCATGACAAAATACATCAAACAGATTAAAAAAATTAAGAAATTATTTAAAATCAATGTTCCACATCTGAAGCTCCGTGCTGCTGTTAGTTCCGATTGTAACGCTTATTAAAGCTTGGCGCCTGACTACGGCCATACACTCACCGGCCACTTTATTAGGTACACCTGTCCAACTGCTCGTTAACACTTAATTTCTAAGCAGCCAATCACATGGTGGCAACTCAGTGCATTTAGGCATGTAGACATGGTCAAGAGAATCTCCTGCAGTTCAAACCGAGCATCAGTATGGGGAAGAAAGGTGATTTGAGTGACTTTGAACGTGGCATGATTGTTGGTGCCAGAAGGGCTGGTCTGAGTATTTCAGAAACTGCTAATCTACTGGGATTTTCACGCACAACCATCTCTAGGGTTTACAGAGAATGGTCCGAAAAAGAAAAAACATCCAGTGAACGGCAGTTCTGTGGGCGGAAATGCCTTGTTGATGCCTGAGGTCAGAGGAGAATGGCCAGACTGGTTTGAGCTGATAGAAGGGCAACAGTGACTCAAATAACCACCCGTTACAACCAAGGTGGGCAGAAGAGCATCTCTGAACGCACAGTACGTCGAACTTTGACTCAGATGGGCTACAGCAGCAGAAGACCACATCGGGTGCCACTCCTTTCAGCTAAGAACAGGAAACTGAGGCTACAATTTGCACAAGCTCATCGAAATTGGACAATAGAAAATTGGAAAAACGTTGCCTGGTCTGATGAGTCTCGATTTCTGCTGCGACAGTCGGATGGTAGGGTCAGAATTTGGCGTCTACAACATGAAAGCATGGATCCATCCTGCCTTGTATCAACGGTTCAGGCTGGTGGTGGTGGTGTCATGGTGTGGGGAATATTTTCTTGGCACTCTTTGGGCCCCTTGCTACCAATTGAGCATCGTTGCAACGCCACAGCCTACCTGAGTATTGTTGCTGACCATGTCCATCCCTTTATGACCACAATGTACCCAACTTCTGATGGCTACTTTCAGCAGGATAATGCGCCATGTCATAAAGCTGGAATCATCTCAGACTGGTTTCTTGAACATGACAATGAGTTCGCTGTACTCAAATGGCCTCCACAGTCACCAGATCTCAATCCAATAGAGCATCTTTGGGATATGGTGGAACGGGAGATTCGCATCATGGATGTGCAGCCGACAAATCTGCGGCAACTGTGTGATGCCATCATGTCAATATGGACCAAACTCCCTGAGGAATGCTTCCAGCACCTTGTTGAATCTATGCCACGAAGAATTGAGGCAGTTCTGAAGGCAAAAGGGGGTCCAACCCGTTACTAGCATGGGGTACCTAATAAAGTGGCCGGTGAGTGTATATGGTAAGAGGCAGTCAGAGGTTCGGCTGAGGAGCCTGTGTGTGAATAAAAGACAAGTACTTATTGTATTCAAAATTATATTTTTACATACATTTAGGGAGGTATTCAATAATAGTATTAATATTTTCCTATGAATATAAACAAACACAACAGGGAAACAACAAAAAATAACCCTAATAACACCCAAGGTACTCACACGACCAGCGGGCCGTACGTTTGACACCCCTGGTATACACAATTGGTCCTACTTGATGTCTGTGTGAGTAATGGTTGGGGCTCTCTGGTGTCCAGAAATCTACCCGTCGCATTGTTTTGTATGAGAGTCCAGTACTGAAGCTGTAAACATCCCTCTGCCTTTTAGATTAAATATATTAATATATAGTTTCTGTTTCAAAACTTGTTTTTATCATCACAGAAGTCTACAATAGAAACACCACATTATTCAGGAAAATAACCTGTTGGTAATACCCTTGTCACAAACTAAATGTAAAAAATACGCCGTCTCCTCGCCATCATTGTGCTACTACTTCCTGTCTATTTCACCAGTAGTAACATCCGGTTGTTGATCATGTGACTTGTGATATGAAAAAACTGTTTCCACTGCAGTTATGCAAAATATACCAATTTCGATATGGCTAAAAAAGCACCTTATCTTAGAAAAAACCTTCTATCAAAAAATAGCAATATTTTAAAAATTGCCGTGTTTCCATTAAACAAATTTATTTTCGAAATTACAATTTTCGCAATTTGTTGGTCAATGGAAACGTGACTACTGCATGCTCAGAAGTCGCTTTGAGCTTTTGAACAGGAGTATACAAACACCCAGGGTGGCTTTTTAAAACTTTATTGATAATTTACTGCAGTAATATTATTGATTCTTCAAAATAAAAAGCTTGCACATGTGCATCACACAAAAAAATAACATCAGGAGAAAATAATGAATTTATTTCCTTACCAGAAAGGACTTCTGGAGCATTCATTATTTTTAGAAAGCCTATGGTGTTTCTGGATAAAGATATTATGCATCAGGCTGGTCTGTGTTTGCTGCACACATTTGCTGATCAAGACAGAGGTTTGCTGTTTCAACACTTACCTCTGCTTTCCCCGTTTCGTTGTTGTGCAATTATACACTGTTTAAAGTTATTTAATGTTTATTAAATAACATTAAATAACTTTGTGTTATTTAATGTTTATTAAATAACCCTCTGTTAAGTATTGTCTGGTGATGATCAACTCTTAAGCTGATATCAAGACAATGGTTGAAAGGGATGAATTCGAGCACTAGCGATCTTTTAACAGCAAAACCTGCACACACATATAATGAAGGAGTGACAACTTCTTTCCAAGTTCAAGAATTTAATAACAGAAATAAAATGAACATCCAGAGAACATCACTATTTAATGTTGTTTATCTGAATTAACACAATATTTCGATTAACAAATCCTCTCTACTAGGCTTGTGAAACTTAACTAAACTACTAAGCAAAGTGAAGATAAAAAGACTAAACAAAAGAGGTTGGCCATAATCAGAATAATTCGGTGAATCCTTGTTCACTGCAGATCTGATTTAAAAAACATGGAATGGAGTTAAAAACATTTGGCATGTGTTTTAATCCATTCACAATGCAAAGCCCAAGTCAACCAGAACATTATTTTGAGTAAATAATATTCTAAAGACTGATTTGCCCAGTAAAATCATTTAAACCCTTATGACCGAGTTTGTTACTGCGATTCTCCCTTAGGGCGTCTGGGGTCGCTGTAGCAAATCGGTGGCTAAAAGGTTACAGCATAAAGTTATAAAAATTGCCTTTACACCAACATTAATATTTAATATTAATGCGGGGATAGGGCTCATAGCACCATCGAAGGATGGCGTAGCCGAACGATTAAGCTTTGTGCTTTAAAACAAACTCCTTTTGAAATGTCCGGATGTTAGCGAGGCTAATAGCATTAAGGCTAGCGTGAGCTACCTCTGTTAGCCCTTTGTTCTAAAGCACCATGTGTCCAAACGAGTTACAAACATCACCCAATAAACCTTTTAACTTCTCCCACAGCTCTTCCTGCCCAAACTTGTGTTTTGCCTCGTGTGAGTTTTGTTCAGTTTGGCCATTCCAAAGAAGAAGCGTTGGAAGCAGGGAAGTCGTTGGTTTGTCTTGGCAGGCTAGCGTTTAGCTCTGCAGCCATGAGCTAACCCACAGCATGGTCGCGGTCGGAGGCCTGGTCTCTGCCACGTTCTCTGACCCGGTTGCAGTCACGATTTGAGCAGGGGTTTTCCTCACATTCGCAGTGGGTTCTGCTGCCGGCTTCTCAGCTCCATCTGGGTTCCCTTCCTGGTAAAGGCTGAGGAGAAATACAACAGAGCTGTTTCGCAGGCAGGATCCGTCCTCCTGCTACCGGTGATGAGTTTAAAAACAGCAGACTTGGCTCTGTATTTTCCCGGATATGTTCCCCGGGCAACGAGAGTCCTCTCAAGATGCGGCCTGTGTGTTCTTTCAGGCCCGTGCAGGGCCCATGGCCTGAAGTGGTTTCCTGGTCTGCTCCAGGACGAGGTGGTCTTAGGAGTGGCTCTGAGAAGGTCTGAAGAGGATCTGAAGAGATGAGTCTCAGAAGTGTGCTGTGACTTTATCTGTAGGGAGTGGTCATAGCTGGCCTCCTGCTGAGAGAAGGGCAGTCCCGGCTGACTCCCTCTCCTTTGCGGCTATGTCTCCTTTAAAAAAGAGGTCTTTTTGTCACCTCTTCCCTACTGTTAAGAATTCAATCTGAGATCAATTATGTATCATGGCGTTATTATGGCATAACAGTGTAAATGACAATAGGCCACAGTAAATAAATCAGCCATGCCTTGGACAAAAACTTTGGATTTAATGATGTTCATAAAACCCGTAATTTTGTAAATCAATCTGCCAAATAACCAATTTTTTTGGGTTATTTGGCAGCAGTATTGGGAAAACAAACGTGTCAATGTTAGGAATAGAACAAGTAGCACCGTTTTTTTATATTTTTTCTTTGTTGATGTGCAGTTGTACGGAGTGAGTCGAGCTCCCGTGACAGGGCATGCAAATCTTGGCAGGCATGCACTTTTCGGCATAACACGGAATCAAACCTGGGTCAGCTGCGGCTTGGACTAACAGTGCGTACCATTTGTCCTTGGTAGTCAGAAATTCTTGACCTGCGGCTCTAAAAATTTAACTGGAATGGCCCATAGACATTTTAAAGATAGATGCCCCATGGACTAGCGCTGCCTGTTATCTCTTCCGCAGGAGTTCTCTCGTTCCCACAAGATACACTCGATCCTTCTTTGGTGTCGACAGCTCTGACAGACATCTTTGAAGATATACTGACTAGTCACTTAGTACAAAGTAGACTGGAAACATTACGTTCTGTTGAACTGGTAGCCACTCTGTCCTGCTACTGTGCGCTCACGTTACGTGATGGTACATTATTCACAACTGAGACATGCCTCAGTGAATAACAGGCCCCCTCTGGCCCAGGGCTAGTTTGCCAGATGTGGCCCATTTGCGGCCAGAACTGGGCCAGATGTGGACCAAGTGAGGAAACAGCAACTGGCCCAGAGCTGGCCCATCTCCTCTGGTAAACCAGCCCGGTGCCAGTGGGGGCCTGTCATTCATTGAGGCATCTGGACCAGGTGTTATCTGCCATCTTTGGCTCAGACAATTTTCATATTGCATTATTAAAGTGGACAATAAAATGCAACAAATGTATTACACTTGTTTTATTAATACAAAATTTGTATTTCAAGAACAACAAATGACAGTAAAAAAGTACGAACAAAGTTGACCAAAATGGTCAAGTTGCATCTAAAACTTGAAAGTCCCATTTGTTATACTCTACTTCCTGTCGTTTCTCCCACCGTTGCAGTCTGGAGCGTTTTGCAGCCATTTTGTGATTCTTGTATCCACTGCTGTTGGTTGCAGTTGAACCCGCTGAAACTCCCCCTCCCCCCCAAAAAACATAACTTTAATTAAATTTGTAAATGTATTCTCTTCCCTTTTTTTTCAACCTATACCCAGGGTATTTGTCGAGCATGCCACCTATGATATTTTGATATATTTTGTCTTGACTTTCGAAAGTCCAGTTGCCTCTGATCTATGCCTGTTTGCTGTTGCGATGACCTGGGTAACTGAGAATTTGCACAGCCAGGTATTAAAAACATTTTTTAGCTGTTACCTCAATTTCATGACTGTGTAGTTATGCAACATATTAATACTATTATCAAAATACCCAAACAGATCCAGGGTAGAAAACAGAGGACACCAGCGATGTCTACAGCTGCTACTTCTATTGTATTCAATTGAAAAATACTTTATTAAACTAAAAGGGACCCAAAATTTGGACACTAACCTGGGGCATTATTAAAAATATGACATTAAAAATTTACCTCCTGGACTGGAGTGTGAAGGCTCCTGTGATGTACGTATGTCGCATCCACTGTGAGCTGCGCGGACTCTCCACGGACCCTTCACCTTCATAGTCAAGTGTTGTGCCAAGATGTTAAAGCCATGAATGTGCGGGAATGTGCAGGTCAGCTTGCTGGTATCCTCACAGACAATTTTAACGCCTCGCTGGACCAAGCCACAGTGCCTGCATGCTTCAAGTCTGCCTCCATCATTCCGGAGCCGAAGAAACCTCAAGTCACCTGTTTCAACGACTACCGGCCTGACTCCCATCATGATTAAGTGCTTTGAAAGGCTGGTGGAAGAACGCATCGTCTCCGGTCTCCCCCCAACACTCGACCCATTCCAGTTTGCCTACCGGCGGAACCGCTCCACTGAGGACGCCATCTCCTCCGCTCTTCACTTGACCTTGGCACATCTGGAGAAGAACACATATGTCCAGATGCTGTTCCTGGACGTCAGTTCAGTGTTCAACACCATCATCTCACAGGATCTGGTAGGAAACGGGAGCATCTGGGCTTCAGCACACCCCTTCGCAACTGGCTGCTAGACTTCCTCACCAACAGACCTCAGTCGGTCCGGGTCGGACAGAACACCTCTGATGTCATCACCCTCAGCACAGGCTCCCCTCAGGGCTGCGTCCTGAGCCCACTGCTGTTCACTCTGATGACACATGACTGCGTCCCCAGGTTCCCCACCAATCACATCGTGAAGTTTGCCAACGACACAACGGTGGTGGGCCTGATCAGAGATGACAACGACCGGGACTACAGCGAGGAGGTGGAGCAGCTGGTGGGCTGGTGCAGAAACAACAGCCTTATCCTGACTTGGAGAAGACCAAGGAGATCATCGTCGACTTCAGGAAGAACCGGCCTCGCCACTCTCCACTGCTCATCAACAGCTCAGCTGTTGATGAGCAGTGGATGCTCATCAAAAGTGGATGTGGAAGTGGATGCTCACCAAAAGACAGTCCAAAAGACTTCACTCAGACAGTCCAAAAGACTTCACTCAGAAACAAAATGTGTTATCCCGAACACATTTTAATCACATCCGGGAAAGTTATGCACGTAAACGAGCTAACAAGCTATCATTAACCAGCTAACAAGCTAACAGCCGCATTAGACGAGCTACCAGACTAACGTCCAGGCGGCACCTAAAGCTCGACTTCAGCCGAGCAGGACTCCGCTCACAGTGCCGACCAAAGCGCTGTTCGCATTTTCTCACTTTGAGAATGAACAAACGTCAGATATAGTAACAAGATTTAGCTCTCTTCATCTTCATCAATGACTCCATGTCATATTAGGTCCTGTGTGACCGTGGTGCCCTTGTCATTTGTAGAATTTACTATAAAAAAGCAGCATTTGAAAATGCCGCCTGCACTCCGTCTCGCTGTTTGTCACTCTGCAGCCAGTCAGCTAGCAGTTCTTCTTCTTCTTCTTGAGTTTATTAGCGGTTAGCAAACATCTTTTTAGCATGCATTACCGCCATCAACTGGTGAGGAGTGTTCGTCAGCCAGCATTGACGACTGCCTGCATGAGGTAAATAGCTCCACGACATCATTATTTTCAACAGCTGAGCCGCGTCAGAGGGATCAAAGAGCCGCAGGTTGCCGACTCCTGGCATGAACGGATTCTTTCACCCCAGGCTCCGGCCTGGGGTGAAAGAAAAGATAAGTGAGGAAAAGAAAAGATAAGCTCCGGCCTGCACAGGCAAGACGAAAAAATAAGTGAGCTGTAGCCTGGCTTCATAGCAGGCCCCCCTCCTGAGGGGAGCAGTACTTGGCTGCACAGTGGCGCAGTGGGTAGCGCTGTTGCCTTGCAGCAAGAAGGGCCTGGGTTCAAGTCAGCCCTGGGTCTTTCTGCATGTTCTCCCTGTGCATGCGTGGGTTCACTCCGGGCACTCCGGCTTCCTCCCACAGTCCAAAAACATGACTATTAGGTTAATTGGTCTCTCTAAATTGTCCTTAGGTGTGAGTGTGTGCATGAATGGTTGTTTGTCCTGTTTGTCTCTGTGTTGCCTTGCGACAGACTGGCAACCTGTCCAGGGCCCGCCTCTCGCCCAGTGAATGCTGGAGATAGGCACCAGCACCCTGCGACCCCATGAGGGATAAAGCGGATCAGAAAATGGATGGATGGATGGATATTTTCAAGCACTTTTCAGAATTGGAATGAAAACATCATGGTGCCATAAAATGTTAAACTCTGGCCTATAATTGGCTAAATAACTAATCATAACTCCTTGATGTTTACACAATGTGTAAATAAATAAATATTTCATACCGAAATATTTTTTTGCCTCTTAAACAAAGACAGACATGGTATTGAGCATTTACATATAAAGTAATTACTAATTTTACATTTTATAGACAAAAAGAAAAATTAACAAACATAAAAATATCGGTTGAGTTTCTGCAATGTAATCAGCGTGTAAAAAAAAAAATAAAAATCTTCGAAACCAATCTCTGCTCAAAATGGTGATCTGCACTGCGTAATCTACTTTTAGCAGTTATCCTTAGTTATTGCAACCGTAAAACTGCAGAAAATACGGACAGAGCTTTACTCCCTCGGCTCCTATGTCAGTCAAGAGGAGGATGTGCTGCAGCGCGTTATGAGGCGGAGGGATATGTTCGTTGGTCATACTCTGTAGTGTGGCAGCGTCACTTAGTTTAGAGTCCAAAAGACTTCACTCAGAAACAAGCTGACAACACTGCAACCCGCGACTCAGGAAAGTTACAAACAACCAATGTCACATGAAATAACCGGGCTTGGCAACATTGAGCGCGGGTCTGTTTTGCTTGTCTCTAGCATTCTGAGTTCTAGGAAAATCACCATGGGTAAAAAGAAAAAAAAATATCTGCAGAGCGCTGCGGGGAAACAAAGCATTAAAGGCATACTATGCAAAATTTTTCAGTTAATTATTGTGTTCCATACCGTTTTGGATGATTAAATGAGTCATTTCAGTTCGAACAAAGGTTTGCCCGGCCGCCCTGGTGGTCTGTGGGGAAAATACCGTACTGGCACCCACAGGCTCAGAAGTCTCGAGCAAGACCGCAAGAGTCGGTCTTGCTTTACGGCGAGAACTCCATGTGTTTTTGCCCTGCCATTCACTATATGCACGCGCGAAAGCAACAACAAAGAACCGCGTGTTAACGTCAAATAAACATGCAAGCATATCGAGTTTTTTTTTTTTTATTATTATTATTTATTTATTTTTATTTATTTTTTTGAATGTTGGCGAGGCGGTAGCGTGAGTTTGGCAAGGCGGCCGCCTCGCCAAGATAGCGCTGCGGGAAACCCTGATGTTTATACTTTCACTGTGTTAGTCATTGTTTGTACTGCCGTTTTTTTTACTTTTCGTTGCGTTCGCCTGTCTGCTAAGCTCAAAACAACTGCGCCTGGCTTGATGGAGAAACCAGAACAGCTGAGCATCTTTACGACAGTGCACTTTTACTTTCGCCCTCTGGGGGGAGCCTCGCTGGAAATTCAACCCCGGTTGCATAGTATAACTTTAATGCGCGTTAAAAAAAAAAAAAAAAAAATGATGTTCTATAAAGTTAATGCATTAATAACGCGTTAAAACTGAGAACCCTAATAAAAAAAATACTTTGCACAATTTAGAAATTTCTTATGACTATTTTGGGAAATGATTTTGAAAAGTTCATGGATGTTACGTTGTCATGGCAACGTCAAGTAGGCTAGTGGTCGCCGAGTAAAGAGCAGCAGACTAGTACATTTACAGAGTCTAATGACAAAAAAGAGGAGGAAATATGGCACAAAAACGAATTTCGGATTTCTTTGGAAAACCACCTCCAGTGAAGAAAACGACTAGTACAGTAACCACGACAACATAGAGCAGCCGGAGTGAGGAGACTCTACGGCTGCCTCTGATGGCAGGTGCACCGGCCGGCCCACCCCCTACACCCGCAACCCAACCAAGCGTAATTGAATTAGACAAGCCCTTCCAGCCAACATCCGGTTTCAAATTTCCTGCACGGCGTTGTGGTAATAAAACATTCTTATGTTCTGTGGCACTGGCTTGGTTTGCTAGATGGCAGTGGGTGCATTATGAGGAAGATACTGATCACATTTTGTGTTTTGTTTGTCTGAAAGCAATCGGAAAAAAAGTCATACCAAGAGGCAAATTTAAGAAAGACAACCCCTTCATAAATGCCGGCTTTTCAAATTGGCGTAAAGCCACTGAAAAATTCAATGAGCATGAGAGATCAGAATTACACAGCGAGTCAATACAAAAGTTGGTGGCTTTGGATGACATCCCCATTGATGCTCGCTTATCCAGCGCTCATGCCAGAAAGCAAGCTAGTGCCCGACACTGTTTGGAGCTTCTCTTCAGACAACTGGATGTCAGACACTATACAAAATGAAATAATTGAAAAGTTTGCCCACGCTATCCACAGGGAAATTGTTGCCCGCTCATCACACTGCAAATTTTATGGCCTTACAGCTGACGGCACACAACATATTTCAGACCTGCAGTCTGAAATATGTTGACAGCAGCCTTGAGCCTCACACTGTGTTTTTGGGATTTTATAACGCCCGGGACAGCACTGGAGAAACTCTTTTCAGTTGCATCAAGGATATTTTTTTAAGGCTAAACATACCTATTGAATGCATCGCAGGATTTTGTTTTGACGGAGCAGCTAATATGTCAGGGTGTTTTTCAGGCGTGCAAGCTCGGCTTAAAGAGTTAAACCCGCACTCACTTTATGTGCATTGCAGCAACCACTCCCTGGATTTGCTTCTCCAAGAAGCAGCGCGGGAAGTGAGTCTTGCGGCCGATGCTTTGAACTTTGTTCAGGGTGTCTGATCCGTCATAAGAGATGACGGATGAGACACATATATATGGCACATATATTCACCTGAGAACTGATGATGTCTGTGTGTTACAGACACTGGTTAACAATAAAGTGTATATGACAATAAAGTAGTAGATCTCAATCTATTTATTTATCGTATTTTAAATAGGCCTATTGACTCATAGGTCTTTTGTCCAAAAAAAAATAAATAAAAAAAATTTCACAGCACCCCCTGTTAAAAATTAATTCCAGCGGCCCTGACCGCATACGTAGAAGTCTGCCTCCGGGACGTCCACCTGAGTTCTTAGTTCGCCCTTCTTGGGTTGCTTTTGTCCCCCCCTCTCAGGCCCCCTCCGCCGGCCTTACTGGGTTGTTATTTTGTTAGAATTTTTGGACTTTTGAGAAACGTTTTTTTTTCAGGGCGTCTAGTATCTGCTCTTGAGGGGTACTGTCATGATTAAGGTTTTTGTTTGCTTTGTTTTGGACTTTTTCTAGTTTCAGCCTGTCACTCCTCAGTCACAGTCACCAGTCAATTAACCCAATTTAGCTCCACCTGCTACCAGTAATTACTGCCAACTCTGCTCACCTGTTCCCCTGTCTATATATACCTGCCTCGGCCAACTCTGGTCCCCTGCTCATCCCTGCCTGTCTGCACCATCAGCCATTATTCATCTGTCAAGTTGGGTTCTGATTGCCTCCCTCAGCTGCCACAACTCCTCATCACAATAAACCTTTTAAAATGTAACTCTGTTTGGCTGAATATCGGGTTCACCAGCATTAATCATTACAGATACTTTTTAAAGCAATATGATGTTTACTATAACACTTATTATATTTCTGAAATTCGCTACCCTTGTAATGCATTACTCCCAACTCTGCAAAACAACCCCCAATTACCTTGAATATTGAGTGTTTTTTCAGTCACCTTAACATGAGGGAAGTGATATTACAGTGTATGGTGCCACTTATTTAGACATCAAGCATTCATTTATATTTATCAGATTTTCTCTGTTATTCCTTGACACATTTGAATTATTCAAAAAGTGCCAGTGAGCAAAATAACATTTCTGTCGGGCTTATTCCAAGTTCGTTCTTCTCTCTTCCTCAGTTGGCTCTTGCCCACAGGGCAGCCACCGTGAGCCTGACAGCTTCTTTGGTTTCAAGATTAGATAGGCTACCTAAAGATGAAGTTTAGACGAAATAAATGTGTGCAAAAAACTTGCAATTTTAGTCCACCTTTTTCGGCCGTCTGGATCATTCTTTTTTGTCGGGAAATTATGAAAACTGAATGGAAGTTTATAAGCGCATTTCCTCTTTCTATCTTTGGGGAAACTTGGTGAAGCCTTGCAATCCCTTTTTTCCACCACTGTTCAAGCCTATAAAGTCCATATTAGAGCAATTGAGCATGGCATAAAGTGTACCGACCATTGTATGGGACATGTATTAACTTTTTAAGCCAGTTGGACCCAATCTTTGTAACAGCACAGCTACACCTATTTTATCAGGCTTTAAAAGTAGGTCAGAAATGGTAAAAAAAAAAATCTTTCCAAAATACTGCTAAGGAGGAGGCTTTAATGTTTATAAAATCAAGTCCCTAATTTTTACAGTATTGAAACACACAAAATGCCAATTAACTTCCTGATTCACCGGCCAAGTAGGCCGGTAGATGTAAAAATCAACCGGCGAGGCATATTTTTTACCGGCCGAAATATTAATCCTGAGCAGACCTCAATTTTGAAAAAAATTAAGAGTGAGATTATGTTAATTTTCGGGGGCGTGGTTAGGGGTGTGGCTGACTGGACCCTGGAAGAGAAATCTTTGTTTCCTGACTTTGATAAGAAAATATTGTAGTTGATTATAAAAGACACAATATGAATTATCAGATTCACGTCCAGGCAATAAAAAACACTACAGATTATCATTATTCTATCCATGTTGGTCTTATCTGTGAATGAAGCAGAGTTTAATCAAGCCTATACATCCCAACATTTTCCCTCAGCTACAACACTTAAAGCACACGCAGGGTTCACGCTGCGTCTTTACGCTGATCCAGCTGCTGGATTTTAACCTGGTGCGCTGCGTGCGAGGGATAAACAGTGGGGAAAATGCATAAATGAAGACTGTAAAGGGCTCCTTTTGGGAGGAGAGAAGGAATAATGGGTCTGAGCTAAAGCCCCCGATGTTACAAGTTCCTTAAAATGACCCTTAAAAGTCCGCACCTAAATTACATATAACGTAATTATGCGCACCTGAATTCAAGCGCAAGGCACCACGCCCACCGAAGTACCGCTGATTCTGCGTCGTTAAAATCAAAAGAGCATAAAACACAGCTACTGACTCTCCTATTGACTTTAATTGGGACATTTTGGTACGAGTTGAAGGACATTAAACGTAGTGATTAATGCTTTGAAGGCTGGCCGCTGATAAAAGCACCTGGCTCCGGGGGGGGGGGGGGGCAGTAAGAGCGGCGAAGCACAGAAACACAGCGCACGTAGTTAAAAAAAAGCAGAATAAATAAGAACGAAACTTATAAACATACTAATTGGCGTTTTAGACTGCCTCTGGTTAGCAGATCTGTTTTCTGATCCAGCGGGCATGACTGTTCTGAATGTGAAAGAAGCTGAACCAGCTCCGTAGAAGGCGGGTCTAGACTGAGCTCTGGATGGAGGGAGCTGTGAACAGATCATCCGCAGCCCAGATGGGTTTTATTATTTTTATATTTTTATTTTATTTGGTACAAACATTTACTCGCCATGTGGAAGCTAGCCCTCTGAAATTCACTCGCCAAACAGGAAATTTACCCGCATTTGGCGACTGGCGAGTGTTAATTTCGGACCCTGTGTGCAGATATACTTAACTGATCCCCCTCAAGGTCAGTATCATTAAAAACTAGAGAGTCTTACCTTTTAAACAGGATACACCTGTGGTGGTTGAATAATCCCACTGTGTAATTGAGTCTATAAAACTCTCACTCTCTGCTGCTGTGCACATAGTGACGCCCAGGCAGTTTCTCACAAACTACAGCTGTGACCAACTAATTAACGATTAATAATGTAACTTAATGAAGTACCCCCCCCCCCCCCCCCCCAATGTCTATCACCATAGCAACCCAGAGGAGTAAACAGGCCGTTCTAGAACTTTCTTAAAAAGATATGACAAGATATATGGCTTTTCTCTTCATTTTATTGCGTTTCCGTATTATTCGTGCCGTAAGGCGCACCGGATTATAACGTGTGCTAAATATTCTTCCCCGGTGTGTAATATCACTCGGTCTCTTCACGTACACAACTCTCTCCTGAGAGAGACAGAGCTATCCATCTCTGTCGGGAGGACAGAGTAGTAGGACTAGACTATCCTGTTTCTAACATAAGGCCAAAATAAAGTAAACTTTTATATTGAATTAACTTATTAGGTTTATTGTTGCTAGCAAGTACTCCAGGCACAGGCTGCCTAAAGGCTCCCATATACTTGGGTGTACTGTGAACTCCACGCTGACTCTTGGCGGACGTTTTACCCTTCATAGTCGAGCGTACTATTGCCTACATTTCTTGTGGCAAGTTCCTACAATTCCCACACTTTCTGCCAGTGCGACGTAGCAGTGGAAATAATGGCAAAATGTGTGATTAGCTAGTTGAGCACCTAGAGCTGTTTCTTTTCCAGCAGGCTCCCACCTGTCAGTGAGAACAGAGAGGGACTGTGATGCTGCGCGTCCTTTTGACAGCCTGCTTGGAGCAGCTCAGTGTATTAAGCTTGGTGTCACATATAAAACAGTTTGATAATTAAATACTATTTATATTACTATAAATAAATAGTAATTGCCGCCGAGAAGTGTATAGTGTGAAAACGCATACGGGATGCACGCGCTTTTCAGATCAGAGCCACCGATCCATATACTTCTGCTAGACTTCAGATGATCCCGCTTTTTGATACACTGAGCTGCATCAAACTCGGTGACACATAACAGTTTGATGTAAAGACTTTTTGTCACAGAGTGTCATGATGCAGCCTGAGGGCTGCATACTGAACATTTCTCGCTCCGTCTCCAGTGCAGTCCTGATTAGGAACACCTGTCAGGCTGCAATCACCATGGACTCATCCCACCTGCTCACTCCACCATATAAACTCACCTCAGTTTGTCCATGGTTACCGGTTCATCTCCAGTCCTCTGAACATCATGCCTGTCCTGTTCCTGCTCGTGTCCTGGTCCTGTTCCTGTCTGTTCCCGTCTGCCAGTTCCTATACCCCTGCAACCTCCGTCTGGTAAATGATTCTGGCTTTCATCATCCACTTCTTGCTGCTTCACTAAACTCTGGAAACTAGCTCTGTGTGTGTGTGTGCTGTGTTCTGGGTTCATCCAAGACAAATCATGACACAGAGAAGTCGTTAAAATTGAGTTATGCACATACCTATAGGCGGAGACCTCCGCAGCATGAACTACGCCCGAGAATGTGGTTTTTTTTTACATGAATGCAGTTTTAGTTTCAACATTACAGTCAGGTATTGACACATTGTACCGTAATGCTCCGAATTTCCATTAAGTGGAGCGGCTTCATCGCTTACCATAGTCATGCTTACACATTTTAATCAAATTTTCAGCGCATTGTACCACATAAAATCGGTCAGTAAACATAACGGTAATCATATGTAAGGTACATCGGATTATAAGACGCGCCATC
The DNA here is from genome assembly GCF_011125445.2 of Fundulus heteroclitus. Lineage (NCBI taxonomy): Eukaryota > Metazoa > Chordata > Actinopteri > Cyprinodontiformes > Fundulidae > Fundulus > Fundulus heteroclitus. The sequence continues at coordinate 272,034 of NW_023397011.1, forward strand.
AATTTTTGAGAAAATTTAAGGATTTTAAGTGTGCCTTATAGTATGCTGTGCACAATGGTATATGTTGATCAAACATATGGTAAATCTTGTTACCAAAGGCTTTGTCATGTGTAGAAGGAGTCATACAATTACAATAAGCACTTTTATTTGAACTGCTGCCATTTTATAAGGTGAAAAACACATTTGGCCAACCTTTAGCATGTTTGAATAAAGTGCCATAAACGCAGGTCTGGATGGTACACTGCCTACTAAAACCTTTGTGAAACAAATATGCTTCAGCTGATTCAGTCCAGATCTGCTGCAGTTATAGTCAAGATGTGGATATACAACGTTTGAGGCTTCTCCTATATTTTCAAAAGGGGTTTCTAGCAGTTTTGCAGTGGTTATTTTGAAAAATATTTAGGCGAGGCTCAGAAAGGGTTAATGTATTGTTTTATCTCCAAAGTATGATTCTGAAAAAGTTTGAAAATTTACTTTGAAAATGCTTGAATTTTACTGTGTGAAAAATGTATGTATCCTGGTCAGTGTACATCTGATGGACGATACCAGAAGGAGTTAAAGAATCAGTACAAAACTTTGTTGTAGTAAGAAAAAAATTTTCCCTGGTTACACTAAACACAGTGTTGGGACAGAAAGATGCATAAAAAGCGTTTAAACGATAAATGTGAAATTATGACTTTGATTGCTATAATTTATCTGTAGCACTTAAGTATATCTGAAAAAGAAATACTGCTTTGAAACTTCCAAAAATTATGGAAATGCATTTCTCACTCTAATACATATGTATCTTTAAATTTTTTTAGACAAGGTACATTCTGAAGGAAGCAGACTTCACCTACCCCATTTACACTACCCTTTTTTAACCGTGCAGAGACTGGTCCGAGCTCAGTAACTGAGATAACTATGGAGTGTAAATGGATCGCAAACTGAACTGAACCGTGCCAGACACAACTGGACCACGCTACATGGTGGCCCACACGATGGGTGGGCTCGGCCCGGTTTTTCAGTGGCACTGCCACTGTTCTCTGATAACAAAGGGCGCAGGAACAGACCGCGTCATCTCCTTACAGTCAGCTGACTAATTTTGCGGTTTCAGAAATTCATAACAATACTAGCTTCCTTACCGTGTCACACGGTTTCCAGTCATGATTCTGCTTAGCAGTGTGATGAACATCGACGTCTGTCGTTTGTTTCCTGCGTCTGTTAGCCCTGATTAGACGTTTGTCTTATCCACTTCCCAAAAGCCGACTCCGTCAAGTAAATTCACTAAATGTCGCCTTCTTCGCCTGACTCTCCGCAAACAACGGAATATCACAATTATAACCAAGCATAATTTCCTGAATGTTACGGGCGCCGCCATTTTGATTTGCTTGAATTCCTCCTTCAATCCCAGAGAGCAGTAGTACCGTAGATCGTCACTAGGAGGCGAACCGTGCTAGCGTGATGTGTAAATGGTCGTCAGAACCAATTTCGGTCCGAGCTCGGCATGGATCGGTTTAACAAGGGTAGTGGAAATGGGGCTACCATTGCACACAAATGCTAAATCACCTCCTTTTAGTAATTGTAAAATGATTTAGAACTTAAGGAGATTCTCTACATAACTGAACATTCTCAAACTATAGAAGATAGTTTTTTAATTTTGTGTAAAGCAGGGAGGGAATAAAGAAATGTATACCAAATGTTAAGTCATACAAATGAACAAAGAGAGAAAGAAATTCAATTAACACAAATTCTTATACTGATAAACTCCTACAAATACAGAATTTCATGTTTGGTTTGAATGAGGTAAAACAAAGAAAGTAATTAGCAAATTTTTTTTACCAATATATATATTTTTGAGATTTTTGCATTTTGGAAATACAAACATATAATTATTTTTATAAATTATATGTAATTTTTATTTATAAAGCCAAAAATAATAATTTTGATTTGTTTTTGTTTTTTCCCCAGTTTTGTCTTCCATCATGGTGAACCAAGTTCAACAAGTGGAAGGTTGCTGGCAGTCAACTAAAGGTGAATCAAGCGGAGCCAGCAACAGCAGCGGAGAGAGCTCCAAGGAGGGCTCTCGATGCTCAACGCCTGTGCTTGATGCTGATCGCTCTGACCGGCTGCAGGAAAAGATGAGGAAGAGGATTGCTTCCGGAGATCAGTGGTTTTCTCTGGAGTTCTTCCCTCCACGTACGGCTAGTGGGGCGGTAAACCTAATCTCAAGGTACAAAAACCAACTCCAATTTTCCTCAAGGCCCACTGAGGGCCTTTCAGACCTTTTCTTTGGAGTTTGGCTGCTTGTTTAATCATGCTCGGTCCAGTTTTTGTTTTTGCCCATGGCAGAATATCCTGTGTGAAATCTATGGTGGACAAGTTTGGAATAAATAAAAACATCTAGTCTTGTCGAGAACATTTGACACAGGACTTGAGAGATGATTAATTTTCTGGCAATTATTTGCCGTATGCCTTGTTTTCAACTTGTTGATGTCATATTATGCCCATTACATACATATGCACACACAGCTCCAGTTATATATCAAACCTTTTCATGCACTGCAAAATGAAACATGTTCTAAGATGCTCCAAGGCATGTTAACTCAGTGTTGATCACAGTAAACTTCTACAGTTTTGAAAAGAAGCTGTCGAAAAACAGCCCCACGCCATAACCCCCCTGACTAACTCCCATGACAAAAAGCTCATACAAGTGTTATACTTATGGCAATTGGCAATATTTAGTTTACAAACTAAATATTTAGCTTGCCAATTAACTACTTAGTTAGCAAGCTAAATACACTGCTCAAAAAATAAAAGGAACACTTAAATAACAAATCCTAGATCTGAATGAATGAAATATTCTTATTAAATACTTTATGTATGTAGTTGAATGTGCTGACAACAGAATCACACAGAATTTAGTTTATTGGCAGTTGGCAAACATCTTTTCAGTGTGCATTACCGCCACCAACTGGTGAGGAGTGTGCGTCAGCCAGCATTGACGACTGCCTGCATGAGGTATACGGCTCCACCACATGGCACCACATAACGAATCGATAACGGAATTCGTTGCCAACGCTTTAAATTATCGATTTTATTGATTCGTTGTTGCAGCCCTAAACATTTAATTTCCTAACTAAATATTCAATTAACAAGCTAAATATTTAATTTGCAAACTAAATATTTATTTTCCAAGCTAAAATATTTTGCTTGGATCTAAATGTTTAGCTAATATGCAAATTCCCTTGCCGATGAGCGCTTCAGTCCTCACTCATTACCCATTTTAGTAACACTTTATAATAACTACCCGTTATAACTAAACAATGGATAAATTGTAAACTGTTAATTGAGTTACTAATCACTTGTTAAGTGTTTAATAGTTTGCTAAGGCTTTATAACTGCCTTATAGATAGTTAATCGACCATTAATTAGTTAGTCAATTACTTACTAATGTACTTGTTTAGTATCAGTTAATAGTTTATATGTTATTGGGACGTTATTCTAAAGTTGCAGCTATTCCTCGTTTATTAACTGCTGGTAAATGAGGAATAGCTACAACTTTAGAATAACGTCTCAATAAAATACATAAGCTTATAACGAATACTTAACTACTACATTAACTCATAATTTACAGATCAATTGTTAATAGTTTGTGAACCATCTACTAATACCAGTGAAACTTTGTAGAACAGCAAATTATTGAAAAAAGTTCAAGGTACAGAAATTTGACGTGATTTTTAAAATATCACATTTTTGAACCTCAACCTTCTTCAACCCATAGACTTTTTTATGTACTATATTTTACCAAAGACATACAACAGATAACGTGTTGAACATTGTCTTTAATGTACAGAAACACACATACTGAGTCATCACATGGCAGAACAACAGTATACAAACCCATGAGGTTTGGGCACTTTTTGTTCTAAACATTTAATAAAAAGAATATTTCAGAGAGACATTTAATGTCTCTCTGAAATATTCTTTTTATTAAATGTTTATTAAATGTTAATTAAATGTTGCTGTGATGTATAGACATTTAATGTCTATACATCACAGCAATGTCATGGATTTTCCGTCCTAATGGCCTCTTGTGCTGCTTACGGGCAAGCCACTCATACCAATCAATAACTCTGAGATGGTCTGCCAGTAACTCCTCTGTATGATTCCCCCTGAGTCTCCACATATTTTCCTTAACCGTTCTCCAGGCCCTCTCTATGTGCTGAGTATGTGCACCTGTTTGGGCATCAACATATGACACTGTGATTGACAGTGAAATGGGTGTAACCTAGCTGAGGTAAAGCATTGCGATAAGCCCACCAGTCATCACTTATTATTGTGGATGCCACTTTAACATGGTGAGCTATAGGGTAGTTCACGCGTGACGTCAGCGCTACATCCGGGTCCCGCGGGTAGGCAAAAAACAGTACTGTTCTCGTCTACTACATGACAAAACGGGTGATTTAGAGCGTGCTTTTAGTTAGTTTATTTTTGGAATCTAAGCAATGCCTACGACTTGTTGTGCTCCCGGTTGCACAGAGAGGCATTCCAAATCGTTGGATGTACGTTTCTGTCGTTTACCGAAGCAGGAAGGACGAAGAAAGAAATGGATATTTTCAATGAAAAGAGCGCAGGCAGACACTCCCAATGGACTGGGGAGCCATCATACTACGACAGAATTTGCAGTCTACACTTCATCTCCGGTAAATACAACTTAATTCTGCTCTAGTCGTTGTTCTGCCTAAATAGCGGCGGAGGGGAGGTGGTGATCACTAGACGGGCCGGAGAAGCGGCTGCTGCTCCAGACAGCGGCTGCATTACGCCCCCGTTCACGGGCGCTAGTACTTCTGTGTTTACGCTGCAATGTCGCCAACACCCCCACCCATTTTAACAAGACAAAAACACCAAAATAATCTGTAGTGAACAATGTTTTTTTTAACCTACCGGGCGGGTCTTCCTCTCTGCTGAGACGCGGCCTGTGTCGGACGCCGCTTTGTGCTGTTGCACAAACGTGTGAACAACATCCATCCATCCATCTTCTGACCGCTTAATCCCTCATGGCGTCGCGGGCGTTGCTGGAGCCTTTTTCCCGATATAAAATAATTGTAGCCGACCAGTGGTTTCAGGGGCTTTCGTGCTCTGTCATCTGTACTGGCCTGCGTGTTTATAAGGCAGCTGTATATGTCGCGGTACAGAACACTTGGCCAGCATTTCACAGACTCGCTCCATCCCTTCAGGCTTTTGCTGTGTGGATCTGGCAATATGATACCATCAACCATCGACTTACTATTAAAGCGATCTTGTGATACGTTATCTAAAGAAGAAAAATACGTGGAGAACTCGTCAGTTTCTCTGTTTGCATCCGCCATTGTGTTCGCCTTTTGCCTACCAGTCCGGCGCGCATCTTATGTCATTGTGATACACATCTCCATATTCAGCATGGATGTGAGGAGAAACTGCTGAAACTGGCGGTGGCATGGGGCTCTGGAGCCAATAAAATTAATTGCCTTTATCACAGGTTTCATAACGTGATCATATTTTAGATGTTTGGCGCACAGAACTTGTTGGTGAATAATACAGTGGAGTTTTATAGCGTTGCCTCCCTCTTCGCTGACTTTTTTGCACACTAGCGTTGATAGCCCACTTTGCTCACCAACTATGGCAGGTGCGCCGTCCATAATAATCCCAGTGATTTTATTCCACTGTAGTTTCATGTCATTTGCGGTGGAACAAACGGAAGCGAACAAATCTATTCCTTTCGTTTGGTCCGTAAGGCTCTGAAGGTCGAGAAGCTCTTCACTCACATTCATTTCATTTTCTATTCCTCTTAGAAAAATCAGTAACTGAGCGGTGTCAGACGCATCCGTGTTTTCGTCGCAGGCTAATGAGAAAAAGACAAACTCCTCTCCTTTTGCCTCTAACTGTCCCTTGATATCAGATGAAATTTCTTCAGTCCTTCGGGCCACAGTGCTACGTCCCAGGCAACATTGGCAAAGTCTTGCTTTTTCTCAGGACAAATTCTCTCCACCAGTTGCATAACGCTGTCTTTAATAAATTCACCCTCAGTGAAAGGTTTGCAGTGCTTGGCAATTAGCATTGCCACCTTTGTAGAATTTTCTTTTGATTCACGGGCTCTCGTGAAAAAACTGAGCTGTCAAAGCTGCTTCCAGTTGCTTCAGTTTTTCGGTGTGTTCGTTCGCGGTTAACTTGTCGTAGTTAACATGTTTCGTGTGGTAGTGCCTCTTGACATTAAATTCTTTGAAAACAGCCGCAGTCTCTTAGCAAATTAGGCAGACACAGTTGTGTCGAATCTCAGCGAAAAAGTACTCACATTTCCACTTGTCCTTGAAACGGCGGCCCTCATTGTCAACTTTCCTCTTTTTCGTACTAGTTGCCATTTTCGTAATGGGTTCAAAATATTCTTTATGCTCGAGTGCGAATATGCTGTTAGCTCATTGGTCACAGAGCAGGACGGGGGATAGAAAGTTTACCGACAATTATTTTACTCTCACAGTAACACAGTTACTAGCGGAATATGTCAGAGCAGGGCCTGGGACCGGGCGCTTTCATAAAGAGGTTGGTGATGATGAGTTTTACCCAGAATGCACCTGGAGAAAATATCGGAGATCCACTTGGAAATTTACATCATAAAGTTAAATATGAGTGAAAATAAAGCCAATCAAGCGGAATAACATTTTATTCAATATTTTACACCAACCACATCACTAAAATCAGTCAGTCTTTTACAGTTTTTTAGAAACCATGACTGAGTCCTTACTGTGTAGCAGTTATAAACAATTCTCCGTAACAAGACTTGACTTTATGCTGTTTACTGTCATGAAAAAATTAATATAGGGTCTTTATGGAATTATTTATCCACTATCTTTCCAGCAATCAGCTGGGCTATTGCGTATCATATGTGTGTATTGTTGTCTGCGGGAAAGTGCGCTAGCGGGCCACATATCACTGAATTTATGACAGGATGCTTCGGGCCGGTGGAAATATGGACGCGGGCCGTATTTGGCCCGGGGGCCGGACTTTGGGCATGCCTGCCATTGTGTATGGCTGTACACAAAGCACATCCAGTTGAAGAGGGATCCCTTTGACTTGCTGAACATAGATTTGTGTCTAATTGACCTCTTCAGTTTCCTCTTTCTGTGGTTATGGTGTTTGCAAACCCTGAAAATATACAAACAAAGATAACGATGACTCAGGCGATGACTCATGGAGGTGGCTAAAGCATCCTATCCTATTATTCCAGATACTGAGGCAACTGTAGCTCCAACAGCACATTTACATATTAAGAAGAATCAGCTAAAGCTTAGTGAGGCCAAGAAGCAGCACACATTTCATGTCAAGGACCTCCAAGTTAATAATATTTGGCCATGGTTTTTGGCCAATATTTGGCCAATATTTTGTAACAGATCCCTCCATAAAATGTGTTAAATGTTTCAAAAGTGTTGAATATTAATTTCTAGAAATGAATGTTAACAATGCCCTGCGATAGACTGGTGACCTGTCCAGGGTGTACCCCGCCTCTCGCCAATTGAATGCTGGAGATAGGCACCAGCACCATTCGCGACCCCAACATGGGGCAAGCATGACGGAAATGGATGGATGCATGCAAAATGTAAACATGAATTATGATATATTGTGCACTCTTAATAGCTAACAATTAAATTAATTTCATTTCATCCAATAAAATTAAATGCTCCTCCACGTCGAGAGGAGCCAGTTGAGGTGGCTCGGGCATCTGGTTAGGATGCCTCCCTCGTGAGGTGTTCCGGGCACGTCCCACCGGGAGGAGGCCCAGAGGGAGACCCAGGACACGCTGGAGGGACTGTTTCTCGGCTGGCCTGGGAACGCCTTGAGATTCCCACGGAGGAGCTGGCCCAAGTGGCCGGGGAGAAGGACGTCTGGGCCTCCCTACTGAAGCTGCTACCCCTATGACCCGACCCCGGATAAGCAGAAGACGATGAATGGATGGATGGATGGCAATAAAAATAAATATAAAACATACCATGCATAGTTTTCCACACAAACTAATTCCTTGAATTTCATCTTGTTTGCATTTTTGACATCTCATCCATCTTAGAAGCCTTTTCTTCAGCATCCATTTGATTATTTCTCTGTGTCTTCTTTTACATTTAGTTCTGCCTTCAATAAGCTTTCTTAGCTCAGTGGCTAAACCAGGCATTATTTGGCCACGATATCACAATACAACTTGATAATGGCTGTTCTATTTTCTTCTCCTACGTTCTTTCCAAACACATCACACAAACTTCCGAGTCTGTGTTCCTACTACGTATGAAACAAGCCAATCATAATTTTATTCACGGGCTGGAGGCGGAGCCTTTTCCATCATATTGGTTGGTTGTCAACTTGTCAATGATCTCGTATCACCACTGTGGCGTGAGTGACTAATACTTTTTCACTCACTCGGCAAATTCTTGATGCACAGCTCGTATTAGCATAGACTTCAAAGAATGTATACAAAGTCTGGCAAAACGTGCAATACCAGTGTTTCCAGTGGCGATGCGCAAAATAACGAGATAAATCCAGGTACTGTCGGGAGGAAGAGAAAGAAGTCAACAGCGCGAACTACACCTGTGGACCATGTGGTGCATATGGACAACGGTAAGCTAGACTGCATGTTAACAAAGTCCTGCTAGAAAGAGGATTAGCCCGACTAGTGAAGTGTCCAGTGTTAAGTGTGTTTGTGTGTGTGTGTTGATTCAATGTTGACACTGTCAATTATAAAGGCTGAGCTATATATGGATGTTATATAGCATAATGTGTGTCTTTTCCTGCTTTTTAAAGGTAAAGTGACTGATTTAGCTGGTAAAACTTGGTCTGGAACAACTGCAAAATAGTAAAACAAGAATGATCATACCCGTGATTATATGCATCTAAACTTTAGAATACACAAATTATCAAGGTATGTATCATACCATGACAGAACCTAAAAATATTGAGATATATTAAAAGGGCATATCTTCCAGCTATATATATATATATATATATATATATATATATATATATATATATATATATATATATATATATATATATATATAATAGCTATAAAATTACGTTCACTCATTCAGAGATCCAGGGCAGATATCTAGAGCTAGCTGCTCATTATTTGATTTTACCTTCACTTGGTTTTTTTAATTATTTATCCTATCATTCCAGATACTGAGGCAACTGTGGCTCCAACAGCATACTTGCATATTAAGAAGAAGCAGCTAAAGCTTCGTGAGGCCAAGAAGAAGCAGCACACACTCAAAGAAAAAAAACTGACCTGACTAAGGAAAGAGACTCCCCCTGCCAACAAATTGGTCAAAGTAAGTTGGCTTAACACTTTGGGATACTGACAAAGTATCAGTCAAACGATCTGAAAACGTACTTTTGAAGAACAGCAGCAGCAGAAAAGGGAGTGTTTAACTTACCACTGTGAGCTCTGTTTGCGCTGTCTGGAATGAATCTGCAGCCACAGTGCATTCAGAGATGGTCAGTCTGAAGAGCACATGCGCGGCTCCTATCTTCGCACTCTGTGCTCCATTAACCAGCCTTGGAAACCGTGACGTCAGACCACTGTTGTGAATTCGTATTCTCAAAGAAAAAAATCTGTATTCTCAAGCAGCCGCTGCTGTTTGTGTTCATGAAGAATAAAGCACAAATTTAAACTTGAAATTTGTATTTATTAGTTATTGAAGTTGTAACTATTCAAACCGTATGTTGTATCTTTTGAATGCGATTTAAATTATGATTTTACAAATGTTTGTTATGCACAACTTCTGACTAATATGGACACAACTATCCTTTTATGTACAAGTTTATATTGGAAGTGACCTTACCTCATACAATTGACACATCTTCCTCAGCCATCCCGTCACCTGGTGCATCTTCTTTCTCTCCATCCTCCAGTTCAACCAACTCCACATCATCTATGTCATCCAGCTCCTCTTTATCCTCTTCATCCAGCTCCTCATCCTCAACAATTGATTCTTCAGATTCAGAGAAGAAATTGAAGAAAAGACGCAAGAAGGAAAAGAAGCCCCACCATAAGTCTCAAGAAAAAGGACAAGAGGAAGAAAAAAAGAGAAGAAAAAAAGGCAACATGGCAAGCAGAAAGGTAAGTGTAAATAGTGGAAGGCAACAAGTCTGCATCCCTCATGCCTTTCAGGCATGTAGACATTACAGTGTCTGTCTCTCTCACACACACGCGCGCACACACACACACACACACAAACACACACACACACATATATATATATATATATATATATATATATATATATATATATATATATATATATATATATATATATATATATATATATATAGTCAGTATTGCAGAAATACCCTGCAGATAGCAGCAATGTTGTTTCTTCCCATTCACAAATAGATGTCTTTGTTAACGGTATGACTTTGTCATTGCGTTCTGCATTAGACAATGTAGCTCCCTTGAAAAAGAAGGTGATTATTCACAGGAAGCTGGCTCCCTGGTTTAATTCAGAGCTGCGTTCCTTGAAGCACAATGTTAGGAAATTGGAGAGAAAATGGCGCTCTACACACCAAGAGGAATCCTACCTAATCTGGAGGGAGAGTCTATTGTTGTATAACAAGACCCTTCGCAGAGTTAGAGCAGCATATTTTTCCTCATTAATTAAGGAGAACAAAAATAATCCTAGATTTCTCTTCAGTACAGTTGCCAAACTTAGTCATAGCTCCTTTGATCCATCCATTCCCTTAGCTCTTAGCAGTAATAATTTTATGGGATTCTTCATAAATAAAATTGATTCCATTAAAAATAAAATAATTGGCATCCTCCCAAACATGATTACCTCGTCCTCAGTAAGTGAGGCAGCATTGGAGGAATCTTTAGAACCTGTGCAGTGTTTGAACTGTTTAGAAGCAGTAGAGCTTTCTGAGCTATCTAAAATTTTAGCTTCATCTAAACCTTCTACCTGTATGCTAGACCCAATCCCAACCAAGTTGTTTAAGGAGGTATTCCCTTTGATCAGTGGTCCTATTTTAGACATGATTAATCTATCCTTGGTAAATGGATATGTACCACAGGCTTTTAAAGTAGCTGTTATTAAACCTTTACTTAAGAAACCATCTCTTGATCAAGATGAGTCAGTAAATTACAGACCTATATCTAATCTTCTTTTCTTATCTAAAATTCTTAAGTAGTTGCTAATCAACTTTGTGAACATTTACAAAGTAATGACCTACTTCAGGAGTTTCAGTCAGGCTTCAGAGCTCATCATAGCACTGAAACAGCTCTGGTGAAGGTCACCAATGATATTCTCATGGCCTCAGATAATGGACTTGTGTCTATACTTGTCCTGTGAGATCTCAGTGCTGCATTTGACACAGTTGATCACAATATTCTCCTACAAAGACTTGAGCATACTGTAGGAATTAAGGGGAAAGCATTAGGCTGGTTTAAATCTTATCTGTCAGACAGATTCCAGTTTGTTCATGGTAATAATAAATCTTCCTCAAACTCTAGGGTCACCTGTGGAGTACCACAGGGTTCAGTTCTTGGACCAATTCTCTTTACTATATGTATGCTTCCGATTGGCAAAATTATCAGACAGCATGGGATTAATTTCCAATGTTATGCTGATGACACTCAGCTATATTTATCCATAAATCCTGATGAATCCAATCAGTTACTTCGACTGCAGTCATGTCTTGATGACATCAAAAGCTGGATGACTTTAAATTTCCTGCACTTAAATTCTGACAAGACAGAAGTTTTAATCTTTGGACCAGAGTCCTCAAAAAATAAACTTCTTAATCAATCACTTAGAGGCATACTATGCAACATTTTTCAGTTAATGTGTTCCATACCGTTTTGGATGATTAAATGAGTCATTTCAGGTCGAACAAAGGTTTTCTCGGCCGCCCTGGTGGTCTGTGGGGGAAATACCGCACTTGCAATAGCAAGAGCTCTCGGCCCGCACACACAGGTTCAGAACTCTCGTGCAACACCGCGAGAGTCGGCCTTGCTTTACGGCGAGAACTCCATGTGTTTTTTCCCTGCTATTCACTATATGCATTTTTATTAATTTTTTTGAATGTTGGCGAGGCGGTAGCGTGAGTTTGGCGAGGCCGCCGCCTCGCCAAGATAGCGCTGCGGGAAACCCTGATGTTCATACTTACACTGTGTTAGTCATTGTTTGTACTGCCGTTTTTTTTACTTTTCGTTGCGTTCGCCTGTCTGCTAAGCTCAAAACAACCGCGCCTGGCTTGACGGAGAAACCAGAAAATCAACCCCGGTTGCATAGTATACCCTTAATCTGGATGGCATTAACTTGGCCTCTAGTGATAAAGTAAAAAATCTAGGTGTTGTTTTCGACCAAGACATGTCATTTAAATCCCATATTAAACAGGTTTCCAGAGTTTCCTTTTTTCACCTCAGGATTATCGCCAAATTTAGAAACATTCTGTCCAGGGGTGATGCTGAAAAAGTACTCCATGCATTTGTCTCTTCAAGGCTGGACTATTGTAATTCTTTACTATCAGGAAGTCCACAAAATGCAGTTCAAAGTCTTCAGCTGATCCAAAATGCTGCAGCAAGAGTTCTGATGAAAATCAACAAGCGGGATCATATTTCTCCTATTTTAGCTTCCCTTCGTTGGCTTCCTGTTAAATCAAGAATAGAGTTTAAAATTCTTCTTCTAACGTATAAAGCCCTTCATAATCAAGCTCCATCATATATCAAAGCTGTGATTACCCCGTATGTTCCTAACAGAGCACTTCGCTCTCTGACTGCAGGTCTGCTGGTGGTTCCTAGAGTCTCTAAAAGTAGAATGGGAGGCAGATCCTTTAGCTATCAGGGTCCTCTCCTGTGGAACCATCTCCCAGTTTTGGTCCTTGAGGCAGACACCCTGTCTACTTTTAAGACTAATCTTAAAACTTTCCTTTTTGACAAAGCTTATCGTTAGAGTGGCTCATGCTACCCTGAGCTATCTCTATAGTTATGCTGCTATAGGCTTAGGCTACTGGAGGACATCAGGGCCTATTTTTCTCACTCTACTGATTTCCACTGTTCTCCAGTCTACTGTTCTCCAGTTTTGCATTGCATTACATTGAAATTACTGTTGTCATTTCAGCTTTTAACTTTTTGCTCTCTCTCTTTTTTCTTCATAGTAGGTACACCTGGTCTGACGTTCTGTTAACTGTGACATCATCCAGGGAAGACAGATCACCCGCTATTACCATCTAATGTAGAACAGATTACTGGATCAATGTGTGCTTCTGTGATTTTTGGTCTGTCTTGTTGTGTCTCTGCTCTGTCTTCTGTAACCCCCAGTCGGTCGAGGCAGATGACCGTTCATACCGAGACCGGTTCTGCTGGAGGTTTTTCCTTCCCGCTAATGGGTGGTTTTTCTTTCCACTGTTGCTTCATGCTTGCTCAGTATGAGGGATTGCTGCAAAGCCATGGACAATGCAGACTACTCTCCCTGTAGCTATACGGTTCTCCAGGAGTGAATGCTGCGTGTCGGGACTTTGAAGCAATCAAATGGTTCCCATATATAGGAAATTTTTGGCCAATCTGTATAATATGAGTGATTTTGACTTTGTAAAGTGCCTCGAGATTACATGTTTCATGAATTGGCGCTATATAAATAAAATTGAATTGAATTGAATAGAAGTTCAGTTGTGGCTTGGGTCGATTTCACTGAGTATAGCAGGTCCAGGTTGTGCTAAGACATGTTCATATTGATTTACTTTTCTTTTCATGTCCTGCACAAAAGGTGCCCAAACCTCATGGGTTTGTATACTGTTCTGCCAAGTGATGGCTCAGTATGTGTGTTTCATTAAAAAGAAATTGCATCAGATTTCTGTACCTTGAACTTGTTTCACCCGTTTGCTGTTCTACAAAGTTTCACTGGTATTGGTAGATGGTTCAAAAACTATTAACACGTAATCTGTAAAGTACGAGTTAATGTAGTTGTTGAGTATTAGTTATAAGCTTATGTATGTTATTGAGACGTCATTCTAAAGTTGCAGCTATTCCTCATTTACCAGCAGTTAATAAAGGTGGAATAGTTGCAACTTTAGAATCACGTCCCAATAACATATATAAACTATCTGATACTTAACAAGTTATTAGTAAGTAATTAACAGTTTATTAATGGTCTATTAACTATCTATAAGTCAGTTATAAAGGCTTAGCAAACTATTAACAAACACTTAAGTGATTAATAACTCAATAATTAACAGTTTACAATTATCTATTTACTAGTTGTAACAGTTATTATAAAGTGTTACCGAGGACACAAAAACACTTAAAAGATGTGGTAAGAAACTTGAATAAAATGGATAAAGTGAGCCTTGTTACGCAATGCCAAAAGCTAATGAGAAAAAGTGTGTTTTCAGAGCAGATTTAAAAATAGAAAGTGAAGAGGCCTGTCTCATGTGTATTGGCACTAACATTATGTTCAAGGGTCACCTATACTATAACCAGAATACATATTTCATCATTATACTGTACATTTTTGGAGATAAACCAAGTCAAAGTTCCTCATAATGGCACTCCAGAAAATGTTTCTCATTTTCAGGAATTTATTCCAAATGTTTAAGTAGGTTAGGGTTACTGTTTTGTGGTTCATCATGAAATTGATTCTTTCCTGTTTGGTATTTTTCTACTTCATACATTTTTCCATATAGGGTTCTTGTTTTCCTCCTCCCCATCACCTCCTTCTTAATTTCAGTATTCTTCTTCTTCATAATCTTCTTAGTAATGTTATCATTATCAATAGATGCGTTCCTGATGGTGCAAGGAGCTAAAAAATAGACAACAAAAAGATTACAGACAGTATGCAGCAGCTAAAACATTTCTTTAGAACAGCTGAAGATGGGGAAAACTAAAACATGCTCACCTCCCCCCTCGTTATGAAAAGACTGGCTTCCACAGCAACAGACTGGTTCCAGTATCATTTTGCTTTATGACTGAAAGATAATGGATCAGCCACTAGAGGAGAGATCACACATTACAGGGTTTAACAAAACAATACAAGCCCACTGAACAGATCAAACTCACACAAACTCATCTGAAAGTGACTGATTTTGAAATAACTGTTTTTTATTAATAAAAATACACTTCCAAATATGGCATACATTGATAGAAAAAAGGTGACACTGAGATTTGAAAAAAAGGTCCATGGTCCCTCTGTCCGTCCGTTTTCTTCTGCTTATTCGGGGTCGGGTCGCGGGGGTAGCAGCTTCAGTAGGGAGGCCCAGACGCCCCTCTCCCCGGCCACTTGGGCCAGCTCCTCCGGGGGAATCCCAAGGTGTTCCCAGGCCAGCCAAGAGACATAGTCCCTCCAGCGTGTACTGGGTCTTCCCCTGGGCCTCCTCCCGGTGGGACGTGCCCGGAACACCTCACCTGGGAGGCGTCCAGGAGGCATCCTAACCAGATGCCCGAGCCACCTCAACTTCGTCTTTTGACTCAGCTCTCTCTTCACCACAACGGATCGGTACAGCGCCCGCTTCACAGCAGACGCCGCACCAATCTGCCTGTCGATCTCCCGCTCCATCTTCCCCTCATTTGTGAACAAGACACCAAGATACTTGAACTTCTCCACAAGGGGCAGCACATCCTCCCCAACCCGGAGGAGGCACTCTACCCTTTTCCGGTTCAAGACCATGGTCTCGGATTTGGAGGCACTGATTTTCATCCCGGCCGCTTCGCACTTGGCTGCAAACCGCTCCAGTGAGAGCTGTAGATCACGCCCTGATGAAGCCAACAGGACCATGTCATCCGCGAATAGCAGAGACGCAATCCTAAGGCCACCAAAACGGATCCCCTCAACACCTTGGCTGCGCCCAGAAATTCTGTCCATAAAAGTTATGAACAGAATCGGTGACAAAGGGCAACCTTGGCGGAGTCCAACTCTCACCGGAAAGGAGTCCGACTTACTGCCGGCAATTCGGACCAGTCCATGTCCAAAAAGTCCATGGATCCTTTCTAAATGAATCCCAGCCTCTCTTTGGTCAAAAGCTGGGGTCACACATCTCTACAGGCCATAATCACTCGACATCAGCTAAATATCTGAATTGAGGAACTCAACTTAACTTGGGTTGGGTCTTCTCCTCTAAAACGCTTGCTATATTTACTTTCATTAAAAAAAATAATTCAATCATCTGTTGCTGATAAATAGGGGTAAAAAGCTGACTCATATTTTTGTTTTATATTAAAATTAGATTGGATAGTGAACACAGATTTTAAAAAGTAAATGTAATTGTAAGAAAACAAACTAAATCATCTATTTTTTTCAGTTCTTACATGGCATACTTAAAATTTCTTGTATTTTACAATTTATAAAAATATGAATGTGTATAAAATGTCTTCATTGCAATTTGTCACTTACTACATTCTTGTATCAAAAGGTTTATTATAAAATGTGTTTAAATTATTAATGCACAGATGCACGAGGACACCATCACACTGAGACAAGACATCATATTGGTTTTTGATCATTTGTATTGATAGGCTTAGTCCCTGAGGCAAACAATAACCGAATCTTCCTAAAGAAAATGTAAAATATTAAACTTGTTTCTGAAATTTAGTTATCAGTCTTGTTGAAGAAAATTAAAATTTCTTCTCTTAGACCAATGAAAGCTTGAACTGTATTTAATACCTGATGGTCATGGAGGCATCTCCCTACAAGCCAACTAGAACATTTTCTCCACCTTGCTACACCTCGTTTGCGCCTACAGGTGTAGGAGCTATAAAATGTTTTTCTGTACTCAATTTAAAAAAATATATCAGTCTCTTGAGATGAGCGATGAGTTTACAGCTACTTCAGTTTGGTTGTAACCTTGGCTCTTTTAATTGGATTGCCCAGCCTGTTGATAAGTAACAATACTTGAAGTTTCTGTGTCATTGTACAAAAAAACAAACAAAAGGTTTCTCTTCCACAAACCTACACCTCAGAATTCAGCTGTGAACATCAACATCGAACTGAAAAACAACTTGCATATAAACAGAAGGAGACTCCCCAAAGTAGGTAGATATAATACCCACTGGGTTTTCAGTCCCAATGAAGTATGAGGAGGAAAGCCTCATTCTGAAGCCCCCCTCCTAAAACCAGTAAGAACCTTGTCATCAGTTTCACTCATTCCAGTCCATGTCAGATTACTTCCAAAAAGTAGAGTCAGCTAGTCATTGTGCATCCCATTGCCATGGTGAAGTACCCTATCGCTGATCGAGAAGTGCTCGCTCAGCGGTAGGGTACTACCGGTTCAACCCTCCTTGCTGTCGGGGTTCATCTACCTCTGTCCCCCGACATTACAACTAACAGGCGCCTTCTCGTGGAGTGTTGTAGTTCTGTGGACCTGTGTCCTTCATGTAAGGGGATTGGAATCAGATGCCTCTCTTTTAGTGTACTTTTCATCTCCTTATAAGCTTTACTGTACCAATGTTGACGTGTAACCATGGTCAAAGGATAGGACTTTATCTTGTATGTATAACTTCTTTCGCCATGCGTTTCTCAGGACTTTCATTCTAAATTGGAGGAAGTTTACCACTATTGAGTGAGGAGTTGCACCCACAGAGGGCATAAGTGAGCTGTGTATTCATTGTATGTGAGCGTCTGTCCCCTTCTCAATCAGCTCTTCTTTTCTAAACAAGTTTTCAACAAACTGATTTGTGGATTTGCCTTCCTCTCCCTCTGGAACTCCATCAATGTGCATGTCGATCGTCTCTCTCTTGACTCGACATCATTTACCTTGTCAAAAATAACATGGATTTTTTTATGTCTCACGGAAGCCTGGCAACAACAAAATGACTTCAGCATGCTTAACAAGGTTACTCCAAGGTCACAGTCATGGGGGAGGTTTTGCAATTATTCACCATGAGAAATGGAGATATATTCCTGTCTCTCTTTCTTCCATCAGGTCCATGGAATTCACTGCCTGCATGCTGCCTGATTCATCACCTGTTGTCATTGCAACTTTCTACCGTCCCCCTAAGGACAAGGACTTTTTTTGTGACTGCTTCTCCCTCCTCTCTTATCTCATTACACTTGCCCCAAATGTTACCCTATTGGGCGACTTCAATATTCACATGGACAGTAAAAGTCATCCTCTTACAATAGACATTTTATCATGTCTTGACAGCCATGGTTTTAATCTATTCTCTAACTTTCTGACTCATGTTAAAGGACACACATTGGACTTAATCTGCTGGCCCAGCATGACCCCGGACAACATTTCTACTGAACAATTCCCGGTTCCTGATCATTTTTTACTTTCATTTTCTGCCTCATCATCTCCAACAATCATTAAATCACCTAACCATATATCTTACAATGACATTAAAAACATAAACCCAGACATTTGCTCTCAACTTATTAACAAATTGGTCCTTTGTTCCTTCTATCCCCCTGACAATCTGGGTGCTACTTTTAATGATATTCTTAATTCCCTTGCTTCAATTAAATCTCGCTCCATCACCTTTTGCCATTCTGCTCCCTGGTTTACCCCTAAATTTGGATCCTTAAGGAAAAAGGACGTCAACTAGAGTGCCTCCAAAAGAAAACTGGGATAATATTTCACATCAACATGTACAGAACCCACCATCTTTACAGAAAAAAAGTCAAAATGGTCAAATCCAGCTATTACTCCAACCTGTGAAATAGTAACCTCGGAAACTCTAGGACCATCTTCTCACTATTTAAGAAGATAACTGGACCATCGAATTCCCTTCCCCCTCACCTGTATTCTATTGACACGTGCATCTCCCTGCTCTCATATGACAAAATTATTGGTGTTGTTCTTAGCCTCAGCTATGCTGTTCCTTCCACCCCGTCTCTTGAGCCCCTCCCATCTCTTATAATAGTCCTTTCAGCTGTTTTGCCCTTCCGGACATGGCCGGCATCTCAAATATCATCTCCAGCTCTTGTTAGGGTTAAGGTTAAGGATAAAGTCTTTAACCTGTCTCCTTAATCCCCTGCTAAATACTGCCTCTTCTCTTTGCTCCCACACATTATAACTATCATTCATTCATTGATAACTGGAACTGTTCCCACTGCCTTTACAGTTGCAGTCATAACTCCAATTTTAAAGAAACCTGACTCTGACCCTAATAATTTTAATAACCTTTGCCCCCATATTGCACCTTCCATTTATCTAATAAATTCCCCAAAAATATAACTGCCTCTAAACTTAACATCCATCTTACCACCAATAATATACATGAGCAGTTCCTGTCCGGCTTTCGTCCACACCATAGCACCAAAACAGACTTGATTAAAATCACCAAAGATCTTCTCTTGGCCGCTGACGCCAACCTTCTCTCCTTCCTGATATTTCTTGATCTGAGTGCAGCATTCCGTACCATTTCACACTCCCTCCTTCCCAGAGACTTTCTTCTATCGGCATTGCAGGTACACCCCTCTCCTGGTTCTGTTCATACCTAACTGGATCATTCAGTTGAAAGGCTTTCATTCAATCACTCTTCAGTTACTTCTGGTGTCCCCAGGGCTCTGTCTTTGGCCCACTCCTTTATATTATTTCTCTCCTCCCCCTGGCTCCATCATTCATCACTTTAATATCAAGTTTCAGTCCTATGCTGATGACAGCCAGCTTAGACCTACCCTACAAACCATCCACCACATTACCCCCCTCTCACCTCTCCTCTTGCCTCTCTATTAACTTCTGGTTCACTGCAAACTTTCCTAAACTCAGTTTTGAGAAAATAGAAATTCTTCTTAGTGGTACCAATTCAGCGCTCTCTAAGGCCAATAACTTTTATTTAACTATTTACAGTTCCTCAATCTCCAGTCTTGGCATCATCTTCGATAGCACCCTTTCCTATCAGTCTCACTTTAGTAACATAATTCACTCTGTTTATTATCACCTTTGCTCCATAAGCCGCCTTCATCTTTGCCTCAGTCCCCACTCCTCTGTTCTTTTTCATAGCCTAGTCACCTCCCGTCTTGACAATTGTAACTCTCTCCTATGCTCTCCCACAGAAAACCCTCAATAAACTAGCTTTGGTTTGGAATTCTGCTGTCTATATCATCACCCTAACATCACCTTCTGAGAGTGGTTGAGAACTAATGCTGTTGCTGTTGAGAGAGCAGGAAGAAACTATGATAATCTCAAAATCTTCTGCACAGGGCTGTAAGTTCATTAGTTAATCATAACAAGTGTGCAGATGGACGCTGATTGGATTATGGATCATAAACCAACCCTCTCAGCCCTAAGTTTTAATTTGCTGGCAAAGTCTGAGTGAAGGTACTGTATGGCAGAGAGGAGCAGGGCTCTAAACTAACTTTTCAAGAATCAAAAGTCTTTGTCGTTGTGTAACCTTAATTAACTTTTTGTGAGACACTCAGAATGATAAGAGGTAGACCCAAATTAAAAACACAGAAAACACAAGACATAAGCATTCCTAAAGAACATCCTCAAAAATGTAAAACCCTCAGAAGAAATACAAATGATTAAATATCTAACAACCTTTTTGATTCTTCAAAGAAAAATTTGAAAAAACTTATAGGATAAACATTCTTGAAAGTAAAATATACAAGGACAAATGTAGCATTTATTATTTACATAAAATACAGCTTGTGTTGAAACAGTCTATGAAATGGACTGTTGGCTTATTTGATTGTCAGAAGTAGTGTTTTTGCACTGGTTGCACTGTTATACAATTTTTTTCCCCTAGATGCAGATGAAGTTCAGCCAAACCGCATTTGAGACCAGTTTTAAAGCTTCAGTTTTGTTGTGTTAAATCGCTGTTTAGATAGACACCATTCACTATTAGATGATTGACGTAACATCTCGTCAACATAAATTTTATTTGAAGCAAAATTATTTATTACCAAATATTATTGTAATAGAACACCTAAGTAGGAACTTGTTTTTGTGTGCTTATTAGCTCTGTCAGTCCAAATGTTCTATTTTGGAAAAAAGAAGTGGAAATAAGCTTTTTTTTTTTGTCATCTGATTCATCGATTAATCATACGATAATAGTCGTTGCAGCCCTGATTTTGTCCTATTTCTTTGTTTCACAATAAAACAATTATACATCTTTAAAGCTGTAGGCATGTTATGTAAATTAAATAGTGCACACTCTTAAACAATCCATTTTAATTCCTGTTTGTGAGGCAACAAAACAAGAAAAAAGCCAAGGGAGTTGAATCCTTTTGCAAGGCAGCGTATGCGACCCATTATGCAATTCTTCAGACCAAAAAATTAGTGAAAGATCCGAAAAAAAATACTTTAGAAAACTTGCATCTATTTGTTTAGAGCACTTAAGATATTAGAGTCGCATCTTTGATCAGACTTGGCCAGGAATTTAACAGTTTACATTATTTTAGCTTTTTTCTTTCATGCATTTTTTTATGTAACAGATTTGACCGTATGGGCTCTGGAGGGCCCCTCTTTATTGATGTCACCTGGCATCCAGCAGGAGACCCAGGCTCAGACAAAGAGACCTCATCCATGATGATTGCTAGTACAGCAGTAAACTACTGTGGCCTCGAGAGTGTCCTCCACCTAACCTGTTGCAACCAAACCAGGGAGAAGATCACAGGCTATCTGGCTAAAGCAAAGCATCTTGGCCTCAAGAACATCATGGCTCTAAGAGGAGGTATGGCATCTGACACAGCATTTACACACGTGGTATAAAATTTTTGATCCCTGCTGTCTAGTAGAGCCATGCCCATTTTGTTACGGCTTAAAAGTAGGTCAGAAATAGCCACTTTTTTTTTTTTTTCTGCATCCCTCTAAGGAGGAGGCTTTAAAGGAGCAATAAGCAGAATTTCATTATTTTAGATAGAACTAAAAAAAAATTGTGAAGAAATAACGGTATCTTTTTAGATGTAATTTAGTATGATGTCACACACCATTTCTCTGTGATGTTCTCCAGTCTCTTGTTTACAAAGCCATGACGGCCTTTTGTGCATGTACGTGCATGTTAATAGCTGCCACTCAGGGCTTTGCCCCTCCCTCCTCATAAAATGCTACTGACCTACAGATCATCAGGACCCATTACCACAAAAAAACAAAACATTTGTCTTTGGCAAAGAAGTTGGCAGGAAAAGGAAAGAGACAAAACGACAGTTAACATTGGCCTCATGTTTCCAAGGTGGAGAGCATTTGGAGAGTAGAAGCAGCTCCAGTTTGACTCAAAGCTAGCTTTTCTCCAGAAATGGGTTGGTCAGAAAAGCAGGTGAGTAACAGCATCAAAGTCAAATGTTTTTTTTGTTGTTGTTACAGTCTTGTAGACTTGTGCGTACATACCATTCTTTTTTATATAAAATGTAAAATTGCACCGTATAACTGTTCTGGTGCTTAGATTTTGGAGTGGGAGAGGCTTGGCTTGCCACACAACTTGTTTTAAACGTACAGACAGGGTGCAACAGCCACCTAGTGGTGAAATTTAACTTATTGCTCCTTTAATGTTTCTAAAACAAGTCCTTGTTATTTCAAGCTCAGAGCGCTTTACACCTGGATATGTTTTTTTACTGTAAAGGTTTGCTGTAATGATGCTACAAATAGAGGTGTTAGAAGCTACCGCGCCCTGCTGCCAGTTGAACAACCTGGTGAACCTTCGATTGTTTTCCCTTGAAAGAAGAACTTGTTACATAAAGGTTTTGAAGGAATGACGCTCGAAACAGAATACTATATTTTAACATATTTAATCTAAAAAAGGCAGAGGGATGTTTACAGCTTCAGTACTGGGAACTCTCATACATACAACAGAGTGATACGAGTAGATTTCCGGAAGCGAGAGCCCCGATCATCTGTCACAGAAACACTATATAACAAATTGTGTAGACCCCTACAAGGGCATGTACAGTATGACATCAGATTTCCTTGCATCACTTTGGTGAAGAATATCATACTATATTTACCCATAACCAGTCATCCTGCCCAATCTAAGTATGTCAATGTCTGAGTCTCCAGTATCCGCTCTGTTTCTGTTAGCTGCGGACGTTTATTGCGGATGTTTTTCGGCATCTAACTACTTCAGCATACCTCAACTGATTTCAACATTTTTGGTATCAAAACATTCAGCTCGTTCACGACAATACTGCTATGACTCATGGTAATGCTAGCTTTTATAATTTTTTAAAATATTTAATTTTTTGTGGTTTTTTACAGCTTACTGCTTAAGCCTACTTTCAGCTAGAAACTTCATTCAAATTTTAAAATGTTCACATATCCTTCAGCTATCTTCAAATAGTTCAGCTTTGTCATATCTTTTGCAATTTTTATATAATTCATGTAAAAATCCCTTTAAAAATCTTTTTGCAAAAAAAAATTTTTGCAAAAAAATGCATGTTTGTGATTTTTCAGAAAATACATGTGTTGCAATTGTTGCTAAGAAGATCAGCTAGAGTGTACCCTCTAGCTTTTTTTAACTTCTACTTCTCTGAACAATTTCTTTTCACACACTCAATTTTCACTTTATCCACATAAATTATACACCAAAACGTAGGTACTTTTGTCTGGATTCGGAAAATGTAGCCGTCATTGCTGTGGTATTTGTAGATCTTTCGCAAATCGCCCCAGAGTGCCGAAAAGTCCACAGGCCAAAACGACACCTGTTTTCGAATCATCGCCTTTCCTGAATTGTTGGATGTACAGACATGACCGTTGCAGAGATTCATCTTCAGACACTTCTGTCACTCACAAATAAGGAGTTTTTGGATAACTTTTAACGTTCTGCTGTAGGAACAATTTGTTCAAGAGTAGCAAATCGCTGAAACAGCTTCAGACAAATATCATTCAAAATTATCCACTTTTTTACATCGTCGCCACACCTACACTGATTTTTGTACAAGCATAAAAATAATCACTATTGTTCTCCAAAGGCTGCTGATACTCACAGTGAAATAATTATTTTGCTGTCTCTTGTACTTTTTGAGTTACAACAAGTTATTACAATATTTGCAAGAAAAATAGGTATATTATTGTTCCCCTATCCGTTCTGAAAAAAAAAACAAGCCAAGAATTAGGTCGATAGGTCGCACGGTTGCAGAGATATTTGGACTTGTTCAGGCTAACGTTTTTTCACGGTTTAAACAGAGAACAGGAAAGTAAGAAAGAAGGGGGGACCTTTGTGCTGCAGCTGCATGTCAGTGAGTTTCCATAGCAATGGTGCACCTGTCTAATTATGAATGAATGGATGGAGTATGTGGCCCATGTATTAGACACGCACGCACACACTCGCTCTCTCTTACTCTCTCTCTCTCAATCTCTCGCTAGCCCTCTTTCTCTCTCTCTTTCTGTCTCGCTTGACCTCTCGATTGCCCTCTTTCTTTTTCTCGCGATTGCTTGACCTCTTGCTCACCCTCTTTCTTTCTTTGTCGCTCACTTGACATTTTGCTCGCCCTCTTTCTCTCATTTTAAGGGGAATTTTACATATTTTTTCACTTTTTGATTTTGGATGAATATTGCCATTGGGCCGGTCACCCAAACAGGACCCGGCAGGAGGCCCAGAGACAACTTATTTGGGCTTATTAGTGCCACCAACCTATGGGAATTGACACACCACTTTTTGGTCAAATGTTGCGTTTTGGCCTCAGATTTGGTGAGACTCTCTTACTGAAGGACCCCAATCTCAACATGACTTTTCGTGACCTTGAACATTCCCCCCCTTTTTTTTAGCCACTTCCTAGTGGATGATTTGAACAAACGTCAATGAGCACCAACTCCTGTTGATATTTAACACAACCCTGTTAGGCACTAACGGCTAGCATGTTGCTAACCGGAAGTAGCTCCAGGAAGGTCCTATAGTGTTCTGCTTTGAGACTTTAAAATGTTAACACATCCTTCACAGGGTAGTCAAAAGTAGCCGGTCAACGGCGGCAAATCGCCGTCTATAGCAGCTCTTGCCGCTGCCTACATTTCCCCGCTAGTGCGCGAGTTTGAGAGGTTCCATCTAGAGATAGTCGGGCTCACCTCGAAGCATCGCTCTGGCTCTGGAACCAGTCTCCTTGAGAGGGGTTGGACATTCTTCCACTCTGGAGTTGCCCCTGGTGAGAGGCAGCAAGCTGGGGTGGGCATACTTGCTGCCCCTCACCTCGGTGCCTGCACGTTGGGGTTCACCCCGGTGAACGAGAGGGTGGCCTCCCTCTGCATTTGTGTGGGGGGACGGGTTTTGACTGTCGTTTGTGCTTATGCACCAAACAGCAGTTCAGATTACCCACCCTTTTTAGAGTCCTTGGAGGGGTACAGGAGAGTGCCCCTCCTGGGGACTCCTTCGTTTTACTGGGGGACTTAAACACTCACGTGGGCGATGATAGTGGGACCTGGAGGGGCGTGGTTGGGAGGAACGGCCTACCTGATCTGAACTCGAGTGGTGTTCTGTTGGACTTCTGTGCTCGTCATGGATTGTCCATCACGAACACCATGTTCAAGCATAAGGGTGTCCACATGTGCTCTTGGCACCAGGACACCCTAGGCCGTAGTTCAATGATCGACTTTGTTGTCGTTTCATCTGACCTGCGGCCACATGTCTTGGACACTCGGGTGAAGAGAAGGGCGGAGCTCTCCACCAAGCACTACCTGGTGGTGAGTTTGCTCCTATGGTGCCAGTCAGACCTGGCAGGCCCAAACGTATTGTGAGGGTTTGCTGGGAACGTCTGGCAGTCCCCCATGAGACGGAGCTTTAATATCCAACTTCACTGCGCTATCCGCCAGAGAGATGCCGGCTTGCGAGACAGGGGTGTCAGAGCCGAATTGTCAGGGCACAGGGGAACGGCAGGTAACGGCAAGGCCAATGAGATCTCGCGGGGAATCACTGCAGGCCGGCTGGAGGTCAGACGGAAGAAGCCCGTGGAGTTAGACGTTGGGAGCTCAGAGACCAAGGAGCGCTGCGCGCAGATCCGGAGCGACTTGAAGGGAGCAGAAAGGTGGCTTTCGACGTAGGCTGCGAGGATGTAGGGTGGAGGCGGACACCTGCTTCTCAGCGCCTCCCCGCTCATGAGGAACCACCTGCGGAGAGAGAGGGAGAAAAACGGCTGCTGCCCGCTGAAGCCTGACATGAAACTATCTCTTTCTCTGTATCCCTTAGGAACTGTGCTGCAGTTGCACTAATAAACCAATTAAAATTAATAATAAAACAAAGTATCATACCAAGCAGACAACAAGCTAAGCATATCAAGTTATATGTTTTACCTACCGCTCCACTGACGTGGTCAGAATCCGTGCTGAGGTCTGAAAGCGTATTGTGCTCATACTACACGCTTCCTGAACAGGTTGAATGTGATTGGCTTATGAGTAAGTCACCCCACTTGGAGTACTTTCCTTTGATTGGCTTATACAAGGTAGGCTTCTGATTGGTTGCAAACCATTCTCTGTTTAAAAAAGGCTTGTGTGAATCCTGAGACGGCGAGGAGAGTCTCAAAAATCCACATACAAATGCAGTGAAGTTTAAAGACCAGAGCTGTGCATGTGTGGATCTTGTCCTGTGTGTGCGTGGATTTTTTGTGCATTTGTGGATTTTATGTGCTTGCATGAATCAAACTGTGGATGTGTGGATCTTGTCCTGTGTGTTCTTGGATTTTTTTGTGCATTTGTGGATTTTTTTGGTCCCTGGTGTCTCTAATGCCACATTTCTGACTATGGAGCTGCCAATCACCAGAGTCGGCTTCTCAGCGTGTGTGTCGCTGAGTGGGGAAAATTTGTTAGAAATGCAGACAGGTTGTCGTGACCTTGGGGCTGGGATCCATAGCTATAATTCCTGTGTATTGTCACCCAGCCGGCCTGGTTACCCTGCTGCGCGGGTACTGCTTCGGGACCGCTACGTGAATCTAATCCCTGAAGGTATTTGGCCGTTGCTGCTTTGTTGTGGCCTCTTCGTGGTTGCCATTTGCTAGTTGTATTCCAAGACACTTATAGCTCTCTTTGACATCTGCTATTCTCCCTTCTGGGAGTGCAATCCCCTCTGTGTGGATTACCTGCCCTCTCTTTGTCACCATCCGGCCACATTTCTCCAGCCCAAATGACATTCCAATGTCCCTGCTTTAGATCCTGGTGGTGTGGATCAATGTCTCTCTCACTCTTAGCGTACAGCTTTATGTCGTCCATCTACAGGAGGTGGCTGATAGTGGTCCCATTTTTGAGTGGGTATCCATAGCCGGGACTTGTTGATCATTTGGCTGAGGGGGTTCAGGACTATGAAGAACTGTAGAGGGGACAGAGCATCTCCTTGGTATATTCCACATTTGATGGATATTTGTTCAATTGGTTTGAAGTTGGCCTCAAGGGAGGTTTTCTACAGCTCATGGAGTTTGCAGTTAAGGCTCTCAGAGTACTGTTGACCTTGTACAGCTTCAGGCATTCCAGGATCCATGTGTGTGGCATTGATTCATAAGCTTTCTTGAAATCAATCCTGGCAGCGCACAGGTTTGTTTGTCTGCTTTTACAGTCTAGGATGACTGTTCTGTCAACCAGCAGCTGGTGTTTGGCTCTTCTGGTGTTTTTACTTATGCCTTTCAGCTAGTATCGGTTTACCTTGTGTTGCATTCAATGTTGCTGGGCATAAGAGGTTCACACTTATAATGTGCGGTATGCTGTTAACTGTAGCTTGAATTCCTAGCTAGCAACTGGGTTTCTTTTAGGGTGGCAGTGGACATTGCCACTGGGCATTGCAGGAAAGTGTACTGGCTCTTAAAGTAGCTGTGTCAATTGTCGTTATCTTCTTTTTTTCCGGATGGGGGATGGCGCAACAATGTTTATTTTTATGTATAGTGATTGGGCCCTGCGCAAAGCTCTTTTCAGGCTCAACAAGTACTAAGTAAATGATATCAGGACAAATGTTTGGTGTATATTGTTTTATTTGAAGATGAATATATGTTTTTTTTCTTTTTATGGTCACAATACGTGACTAGATCCCTTTTAAAGGAGTACTGTTGAAACAGTGTAAAAAATACAAATAAAAGAAATTGAATAGGACCTCTGGACGGGTTCTTCTTTGTTGAAATGTTTCTCTTCTGTCATTGAAATGGATCAAGTATTAAAACTAAAAATTTAACAGCATGTATGTGTACTGAGAATCCCAGATAATAAATACTGAGGACCCCAAAGCGCTTTACAATACATTCACCCATTCATTCACACGCTGACATGCTACATTAGAGCCACAGCTTTCCTGGAGCAGACTGACACAAATAAGGCTGCCATACAATCGGTGCCACTGGACCATCTGTCCAGTGCCAGCAGGTAGAGCGGGTCAAGTGTCTTGCCCAA
Organism: Fundulus heteroclitus; assembly: GCF_011125445.2. Lineage (NCBI taxonomy): Eukaryota > Metazoa > Chordata > Actinopteri > Cyprinodontiformes > Fundulidae > Fundulus > Fundulus heteroclitus. The sequence continues at coordinate 300,252 of NW_023397011.1, forward strand.
GGACACAATGATTGAGACGGTCACAGCTGGGGTTCGAAAGGGCAACACACCGGTTACAGGTGGAACTCCCTAGCTCCTGCACCACTGTCTCAAAACTCAAAATACATTTTAGACAATATTAATAAAAACACTATTAGCTTTGTATTTTATCTGACTGTAGTGACAGAAACAAAATAACTGGACAAATGCCTATTTTATTAAAAAGGTTAACATTTTACAATAAGGCTCCCCTTATAAATGGCTGATAATTAGTTTATAAATGTTATAAATTAATCTGTAAACACTTTATCTGTAAACACTTTATAGCTCATTCATAAATGTTTATTATTTATTATTTAAGGCCAACCAAGAGACAAAACTGGCCGGTTTGTGCTTACAAGGTAGTAACTTAGTCTGAAATGTTTAATACAGGCAACTCTAGATGAAATGTATAGTTGAACAGATTCGACTCACTATTTGGGAACCGGTCAGTTTTGTCTCTTGGTTGCCTTATGAATGAGTTGTAAAGTGGTTACAGATTAATTAATAACACATCAGGGTAAGAGGAAGTGCCTAACCAAGGGTCAACGGGGAAGTTGCATCGATTACTACTTCTTGAGAAGCAGACCAAGTCAGTCGACTGAAGTTCTACAGCAGGATGCACACCACAGACTGCAGGACATCAACACCCCAGCCCCTGAGGAGGAAGAACAAGGCACTGCAGAGCAACCTGAAACCAGCACATCACACCCCCCAACAGAGAAGAAGATCTCGGGGAGAAGGCCGTTAGTCAAGTGGCCAAAATCCTGCGACAAAAAACTATGGAGGGAGGTCAACACTGATCTCTGCAACATCTTACAAGCGGTCAGAGGCACCACCCTGAAGAAGCTGGAAAGAATGGGCAACCTGATCTATGACTATGGATCGGAGCGGTTCGGAATCGTCGAAGGCAAACGATCTACTCCGACAATCTCCACCAAGTCCCGAAGGCAGACGGAGATAGACAGGCTAGTGAAGGAGAGGAGGCAGCTGAAGAATCAGTGGATGAAGGCCATGGAGGAGGAAAAGGATGGAATAAACGTACTGCAGGAAGAGATCAAGGACAGGCTTGTGGCTCTGAGAAGAGCAGAAAATCTCTTGAAGAAGCGCAGAAGAAAAGAGCAAGCAAGATCGCGCTTCTACAAAGACCCCTTCAAATTTGTGAAGAGTCTCCTCACAAAGGAGAAGAGTGGAAGTCTCTCTGTGTCAAAGGCTGTCTTAGAAGAACACCTGAAAAGAACTTGCACAGATGATTGACACCAGGAAAAGGTTACACTCCCACCTGACATGCCACCCCTTAACACACTAGCGCATGAGCTGGATATCAGTCCACCCAGGTGGAGTGAAGTAGAAAATACTGTGCGTAGAGCAAGGGCTGCGTCAGCGCCAGGCCCCAATGGAGTTCCATACAGACTCTACAAAATTGCACCAGGTGTCCTTCAATTCCTCTGGAAGCTGATGAAGATTGTGTGGAAAAAGGAGATTCCAACATCTTGGCGGAGAGCTGGAGGGATCCTTATCCCCAAGGAAAAGGGCTCCTCAGAAATCGACCGGTTCCGCCAGATCAGCCTTCTGAATGTCGAGGGGAAAATCGTTTTCAGCGGGGTTGCTCATCGGTTAGCAAGTTACCTGCAAAGAAACCACCTGATTAACACATCAATCCAGAAAGCAGGCATCTCAGGCTTCTCAGGATGTGTGGAGCACGGCAGAACAATTTGGCATCAAATCCAGCTCGCCAGGAAGGAGGGGACAGATCTCCACGTAGTATTCCTTGACCTTGCAAATGCTTTTGGCTCAGTCCCTCATGACCTCCTGTGGACAGGATTTGATTACTTCAGAGTCCCATCAGCCCTTTTAGCCCTGGTCAAGGCCTACTTCCAGGATGTCCAGTTCTGTGTGACGACAGCAGAGTACACCACAACATGGCAACATCTGGAAGTGGGAATCATGGCCGGTTGCACCATCTCCCCCCTGGAATTCACCCTGGTCATGGAGGTAATAATACGGGCATCTCGATGGGTGGTAGGCGGACAGCGAATAAGACCTGGGCTGAGGCTGCTCCCAGTCAGGGCTTACATAGATGACCCCACCACACTTACTGTGGCCAAGGCTTGCACAGTATGGCTACTGGGAAAACTTCAAGAGAACATCGAGCTGGCTCACATGAAGATCAAGCCAAGCAAGTCCAGAAGCATCTCCATCGTCAAGTGGAGGCTGTCAGACCACTGCTTCCACATTGGTGATGAACCCATTCCAACGGTCACCAAGAAGCCTGTGAAGAGCCTGGGTCGATGGTATGATGCCTCCCTCAAAGACAAACAGCAAGTAGAGCAGCTCAGGAAGGACATAGCCAGTGACCTAGAGAACATCGACAGAACCTTGCTTCCTGGCAAGCTCAAGCTCTGGTGTATGCAGTATGGACTCCTACCACGTCTCCTCTGGCCACTAACCCTCTACGAGGTTCCACTCTCAAAATTGGAGAGGCTGGTCAACGCCTATAGGGTAGTTCACGCGTGACGTCAGCGCTGCATCCGGGTCCCGCGGGTAGGCAAAAACAGAGCTGCCCTCGTCTACTTAATTACAAAATGGGTGATTTAGAGCGTACTTTTAGTTTGTTTATTTTTGGAATCTAAACAATGCCTACGACTTGTGCTCCCGGTTGCACAGAGAGGCATTCCAAATCGTTGGATGTACGGTTCTGTCGTTTACCGAAGGAGGAAGAAAGAAGAAAGAAATGGATATTTTCAATGAAAAGAGCGCAGGCAGACCCTCCCAATGGACCGGGGGAGCCATCATACAACAACAGAATTTGCAGTCTACACTTCATCTCCGGTAAATACAACTTAATTCTGCTCTAGTCATTGTTCTACTTAAATAGCTGCGGAGGGGAGGTGGCGATCGCTACACGGGCCGGAGAAGCGGCAGCAGCAGCCGCCGTTGTCTGAAGCAGCAGCAGCCGCTGCTCCGCCCGTTCACGGGCTGCGGCAGCAGAAGCCAGCGGCTGCTGCGTAAACACTACATGGGCCGGAGAAGCTGCTGCTGCTGCTATTATGCCCCCGTTCACGGGCGCTAGTACTTATGTGTTTACGCTGCAATGTCGCCGACACCGCCACCCATTTGAACAAGACAAAAACACCTAAATAATCCGTAGTGAAAAATGTTTTTTTTAACCTACCAGGCCTCTGCTGAAACGCGGCCTGTGTCCAACGCCGCTTTGTGCTGTTGCACAAACATGTGTGAACAACATCCATCCATCCATCCATCCATTTTCTGACCGCTTAATCCCTCATGGCGTCGCGGGCGTTGCTGGAGCCTTTTTCCCCGATATAAAATAATTGTAGCCGTCCAGTGGTTTCATGGCTTTCATGCTCTCTCATCTGTACTGGCCTGCCGTGTTTATAAGGCAGCTGTATGTCGCAGTACGGAACCCTTGGCCAGCATTTCACAGACTCGCTCCGTCCCTTCAGGCTTTTGCTGTGTGGATCTGGCAATCTGATACCATCAACCATCAACTTACTCTTAAAACGATCTTGTTATACGTTATCTAAAGAAGAAAAATACGTGGAGAACTCGTCAGTTTCTCTGTTTGCGTCCGCCATTGTGTTCGCCTTTTGCCTACCAGCCCGGCGCGCATGCGCGAAAAACCCGCATCAAAACAATAACAATGAACTACCCTATGCCAGGAAGAGGCTTGGCCTTCCCCGGTGCCTCAGTAGCATTGGGCTTTATGGCAGAGGAATGCTGGAACTTCCCATCACTAGCCGGGCAGAGGAGTACAAGTGTGCCAAGGTTAGACTGGAAATGACGCTCCAAGACTCCAGGGACCCACTTGTGTCCCAAGCAGCACCCATCTTGGCCACTGGGAGGAAGTGGACCCCGCTAGCTGCTACAGAGCAGGCAAAGGCAGCAACCTGACACCGGGACATCGTGGGACATGTTCAGGAGGGGAGGAGTGGTCTTGGCCTTGGTACTCGCAGACCAACTTGGAGCAAGGCCAATCCAGCTCAGAAGCGCAAGCTGGTGGTCCAAGAGTTACGGTGGGAAGAGGAAGCAGCAAGGCGCACAAAAGCCGTGGCACAGGCGAAGCAAGGGCAGTGGATGGCATGGGAAGGAGTTGAGAAAAGAAAGCTCTCCTGGAAAGATCTATGGGAGATGGAGGCATTCAGGGCAAGCTTTACCATCAGAGCTACTTATGATGTTTTACCGTCACCTGCAAACCTAAGCCAATGGGATGGCGACGACCCCACGTGCTCCTTGTGCCCAAGCCCAGCAACACTAAAGCACATCTTAGTGGGATGCAAGACCAGCCTTACCCAAGGTCGCTACACCTGGCGACACAACCAGGTGCTCAGAAGTCTTGCAGCAGTGCTGGAATGCCAGCGGATGAGTGCAAATGCGTTCCCCCTGCCTCCATCCCACCAGCAGCCAACACTTTTTGTTTGAGAGGGTCAAGCCAGCTTCACCATCACCAGCAGGGCTGACATTGGCCAGAGCACAGGACTGGAAAATGCTGTCAGACCTGGACAAAAAGCTGTGCTTTCCATCGGAAATTGCATCCACCAACCTGCGTCCAGACCTCATTCTGTGGTCTTCCTCACTCAAGCTGGTGTACATCATTGAGCTCACGGTACCCTGGGAGGGTGCCATAGAGGAAGCCTTTGAGCGGAAGAAGCTGAGATACACCAATCTTTCAGCAGAAGCTCAACAACAAGGGTGGAACGTGAAGGTACACCTGGTGGAAGTAGGCTGCAGGGGATTCATAGCCAGCTCAACATACAGGCTACTCAGGGAGATGGGGGTGCGAGGGAAGGCCCATAGGCAGGCAGGCAATCAAGGACCTTTCCAAGGCCGCTGACTAGGGGAGCCAGTGGCTGTGGACCAAGAGGAAGGACCTGGCCTGGGGCTCAAGTGTGTGATGGTTGATGGGAGTGAACCTGGGACGCTGGGATTCACTGCTGAACCCTCTGGAGGTGTCGTGGGCCTATCAGCGAAACACCCAAGAAGGAGGGCACCCACTTGAGAACCCAAGGGATGCCATCACCCACTTGATGGCCACAGTGTCTCGTCGGTGCCTTAGGCATCTATTTGGATAACATCTTGTCCTTCTCAACAGATATCTATAAACTATTTATTAGCCATCTACAAGGAGAGCCTCATTGTAAATTGGTACTAAAAAGCATACACATAAAACTGGAAGGTTGCACTGGTACATTGCTAAAAAGTCAAGACATTTGTGTATGACGATATACCTTCAGATTCTGTATTTTCACAAAAAAAGAATTACATTCTATCTAAATTACCAAGAATTGGTGAAAAAAATATTTTGACAGATCATCAAACATGGCTGACATTAAATAACATATGAAATTAATTTTCATATGTCTCCACAGATCCAGTGGGAGATGACTGGGAGGAAGAGGAAGGAGGCTTCAGCTATGCCATTGACCTTGTTAAACACATTCGATCAGAGTTTGATGAATACTTTGACATCTGTGTTGCTGGTATAAAAGAACGATGTAACCAATCTGAGCATGAAGTCATTTTCATACTGACTAAATTATACCTTTTTTGATTTTATCATGCTTTGTGAGGGTGTTCAAGTGGTTTAAATTTCAGTTATACTGCTTTCTTAATGGTTATTAGCATTTCCATACCAATAAATAACACATTTGATTAATTATAAGGATTAATAATAATAATGATAGTAACTTCATTTAAAAGGGGACAGTGTACAGCTCAAACATAAATGTCACCATTTGATGGGATGCATCAGATTATAGCATAGGCTAATTTGTATCTGCAGTCATTTGTAATCAACTTGATCTAAGAATTGTCCTTCGAACTGCCGCAACATTGAGAGCTGAGGGTCATGCTTCCCACCATGCCTTCATCCTTTAAACTGTTGTAATCACTCAGTTGATCCGTTTTTCAAGTTACTACAATTAGAATTTGTGTGCAGGTTATCCAACAGGCCACCCTGAGGCAGAAAGCTACCAGCAGGATCTCTGGCACCTAAAGGAGAAAGTGGATGCTGGGGCAGACTTTGTCATCACGCAATTATTCTTCAGGGCTGACACATTCCTGAAGTTCTTGGATGACTGCAGGGCGATTGGCATCACATGTCCCATCCTGCCTGGAATCTTCCCCATTCAGGTATGAAAATCTGTATACATTTTTAATTAAGTAATTTTAATTTCCCGGATCCACACTTGCCCAGATAAAAGGATTTGGTCTGGGGAAAGGACTTTCAAACTGCCCCGGGAGTGTTGAAGGGTTAGGATGGTTGGGGTTAAGTGTGCGGGATGGAAGCTGGAGTTTAATTACTGCTCTTCCCAGTGAGCCGCAGCATCCCTAGACATGTCCTCTGTAAAGACAAGCCATGCCTCTCTGTCTGTCTTTCTGGATTTGGCAGTTGCTAGAAGAATAACACTTATCTGACTGCATTGTGCCTAATGTAAAGTTTGCTGAAGGGAGGGGGGGGCTGGGTATTATGTCAAGGGCTAATTTTCAGGAATTGGACTCTGAATGTCAACATGAACTTTCAGTGAACGTTTGCAGACAATGTTTGCAGAACATTATGTAGTATTTAATTTTGACGTCTTTTAAGCAATTATTAGTACAGCAGAAATGTTCACTGAACTGTAAGGTTCTGTGATCATTTGTTCTCAATTTTCTAGTTAGATTATCTGACAAATTCTAACACTGTTACAGCCACTTAAAAACATCTGGCATAGATTTTACTTTGTTGGAATAACGAGAAAAATTGTGGCCTTTTTATTAAAGATGAAAACTTCAGTATATGGAGCAGACTTTATTTGCACGTTTCAGCTTGTGGCGTTCTTCAGGGTCTTTACAAATCACATCAGTTATCTTTAAATAAGAAGTACAATCCAGAAAAAAAAAAAAAATAAACCAATCACTTATTTACATAAATGAACTGACCAATCAGCTACAGGGGGATGGAACTTGCTGGTTAACCCAGTGCCCGATTAGGCTCTGGCTAAAAGAGACCAAGCTAAACTGACTGCTTTTTCTTGGGTCTGGACTTGAGTCAGACTGGATTACATATTGTATACTGAGAAACTTTGTGATTAAACAAGACGAAGAAGAAAAATATACTGTCAAGAGAAATACTTTACTGAAAGGCAACACATTTACTTCCTCTTACTTGAAAACAGTGGATTCCTAACTAAATCATATCATATCGCCAATCATTTAAATAATTATTTTCTTAACAAGATTGATTTCTACAGAAACACATTGAATAAAGAAAATGTATAAATTCCATTAATACATTAAATGATGAGTAATAAAAAATGCTATTTTATTTTTCAAAATGTAAGTATATCAAAAGTTGAATTACTATTGATTGACAAAAAAAAAACAAAAAACTCCTGGGATAGATTACCTAGACGGGCGATTATTAAAACCTATAGCCTCAGTTATTGCACAGGATGTAAATGATATCATTAATCAGTGTTTTAATAAAAATAAGTTCCTGTGAGCTTGGAAAATATACAAAGAGTTATCAACATGCTTACAGTGAAAAATATCTTACTGCATCTGCTACCTGCTACCTCAAATGACAAATGACTGGTTATGGGAAATAGAAAATAAAAATGTAATTGGGGTTGTTTCTTGATTTCTCATCAACTTTTGACATTATTGATTATAAGATTTTGTTGAAGAAACTTGAATCCTATGATTTTGTACAATCAGCATTAGAGTTTATCAGTAGTTGTCTTGGTGAAAGGAGACAACTGGTCTATTATAACGGCTGCTACAGTGAAACTATAAAGCATGGAGTCCCACATGGCAGTTGTCTCAGCCCAATTCTATATACAGTCGATATGTAAGGTAAAGATGCTAGCAATAAAAGGTAACCACATAACTTATTCAGGAACCAGGTCCAGAATCAACTGAGTCAAAAGATTCTAATATCTCAGCATCACTCTCCCTTATAATTTCATCCAAAGCCTCCTGAATGTTAAATTTCCTTTTCTGTGCCATCATGACTGCAGATATTTTCGAAAAAATCCACACCGCCAAAGAGATATACTAAAACAACATGCCGCCTGCGTCTGCTGCATGCGCAAAGCAACACGTGCGCAAAGCAGCCGTGGCTGGAAGTCTTACAGTCTCTGTTACACATGCTATACCTTATTGAAAAAGCTAGAGTCTCTAGTTTCCAGCGATACCAGCCATGGGGTGTGGGGCATAGCATATCTGAGAGAGTCAGCAATTTTTGATAGACGTTTAAATGGCATTTCCTGTGTTTAAAGTGCTGTAAAACCAAAAATATTGTGTGACTTTTAGAAAAAAAAGTCAAAGTTTTTAACCTAATCTTAAAGCTGGATAAGAAAGGGCAAAAACCCACCCCTAGCGGCCATAGCGGTACTGGTATGGGTGGGATTAAAGGGTTAAGCAAACCGTAATTACATTTACTAGAGTTAGTAGCAAAAAACACATTAAAAGCAAACCATTTTAAATCATTAATCCCATCCTTACTTTCTATGTTTATCTCTGCCAAACCTCTGCCCCTGTTGTCCATTCGGTTGACTTTGGGGCATCCTATTGAAAGCAGTTCGAGCCGGCGGGGAGGAACTGGCTCTCAGGGTGAAAGCCCTCGTTTGGGAACCGGGCCTGGGTGAGCTTTATGCAGGTTTCCGGTGGGCTGCGGGGCCCCCAGATATGTGGCTTGTCTCCCAGGTCAGCTTTCTCCTGCACACCTTAAAAAGATTACAAACAGACTATTTCTGCGGTGGTCGCCTGCATAGGTTTTGAAATTGACCTCACAGAATGCAAGCTGTACTTGGCTTTGATTCTAGCCTGTGCCCATGTGGTTGCGGGTCTCCAAATTCCATTTGGGCCCATAGTTGCTTTGTCCCTCCTGTGTAGACCTTCTCCTCATGAGGTTCACGAAGAAGATGAGTCCGGAGGACTAGGCCTTATAGTTTCAGTAGGCACCCTGCTGTGTGCGGCAGTCCCTTGGTGCCTGTTGCTTTTTATAGCATTAGAAACATTTGATTTTATTTAATTTGGCTAAAATCCCAATAGGAGTTTCTTTCGATGCAAGTAAATCTGGGAAGTTTGGTCTGGTTTAAGGAGAAGTAGCCCAAGGGTTTATATCAGGTTTCAGTCAGACAGGGTTTGGGGGCGACGGTGGTGCAAGAGTTAATGAGGTTGCCCACTCTGATCATCTCAGTCGTTGTGTCCTTGGGCAAGACAGTTCACTCGTATTGCTTGCTGCCAGTGGTCAGAGGGTCCAGTGGTGCTGATGAATGGCAGCCTCACTTCTGGCTCACCACAGTCAGGGTGTGAATGGGTGAATGACCGACGGTAATGTAAAGCGCTTTGGGGTTGGCGAACTTGATAAACAATTACAAGCCATTTATTCCAAGTGATGTATTTATTTACAATGAGACACATTCTTTGTATTGCTTAATGATATGTATGTTTTGCCTCAAAGAAGAAATGTCTTGTGCACTAGTAGTTTGATTTGGAGATGGAAATGTAATAAATTCACATAGATTGTTTATTTTCCAGGGTTACCAGTCTTTACGTCAGCTTGTCAAGCTGTCTAAACTTGAAGTACCAGAGGAGATCACCAAAGTCATTGAACCCATCAAAGATAATGACGCTGCTATCCGGAACTATGGAATTCATCAGGCAGTGGAGATGAGTCGCGTCCTGCTGGACAGTGGAAAGGTACCAGGCCTTCACTTCTACACACTGAATCGAGAAGTTGCAACAGTGGAGGTCCTCCGACAGCTGGGCCTGTGGATAGAAGACCCCAGGTCAGTCCAAAATCCACTGGTGATGGGAACTATCCAAAGAGATTCAATTCCCTAAGCCAGTGTTTCTCAAATAGGGGGGATGTAAAGGTATTGATGTGGGGGTGCCTAACATCCTTGGCTTTTGTTGTCCAGAAAATGCAGGCCTTCTAACTCAGATAGGGGTGACAACAGCACCCAAATGACGCAGCATAGCTTTGTCGCTTAGCCTGTTAGTTCCAGGTCTTAACCTCAGTCAGACCTTAAAAACACAGTAAAAACACATTAAAAGTTTAATAATGAATGCTGAATATTATTTTTGCCAAATGAGATCCAGAGCTAGTTAGAAGTTGACTGCAGGTACGAGTTGGGCTAAAAGCCATTCATATTGTTATCAATATTATATACTGTATTTTTCAGAATACAAGTCGCTCCGTAATACAAGTTGCATAAGTCAAAAAATGCATCATAGAGAGGAAAATATGTCGCACTGGACTATACGCATTTCTTTAGACATTTATCTCACACAATCCAAGACAAAAAACTGACATTTAATCTGGTAAGCCAATTTATTAAATTACTCAGCAGTATCCATAACCTGTTGAATAACATTGAACATACCTGGGAGGATGAATGGGGTAAATTAGCAATTCCATCCAGTGATGGATTATAGGGTTTTGTCGTGGTGTGGGTCCTTTGAGCTGCAACCCGCAACGCTCCCCTGTGTGAATGCATACTGAAACAGCGAAACAACATACAAACATGTGCTCAGTCTTTGTTGTTTCAATTAATTTTTAAGCGATACAAGAGCAGGATAGTTTTCACGAGCCTTGCGAGCACTTTTGTGGCTATAGATGGTAATGTTTACTACTTGGTTCATACTGGTTAAAATTAATTACTGTTTAAATTTGATATATAAGTCACACCTGTATATAAGTCGCAGGATTGGTCAAACTATGAAAATAAGTGTGACCTATAGTCTGAAAAATACGGTAGCTAAAAAAAGTGTGGCAATGTTGAAACATTCTAGTTGTTAGAAACTATTGTTGTATATTATGAAATTTAAAAAGGGATTCTGGATAAATTTCAGAATTTTTTAAAAAAAGCTACATTTTTCAACAATTTTGTTGGGATGGTGGAGCCTGAAATGGTTTTCTTACCCAAAGGGGGGCTGCGACAGAAAACATGTGAAAACCACTGCCCTAAGCCAACACACCTAGTTCTGGGTTGTGAACACATATTGTTTTACTTACCACACAGTGATTCAATGTTTGGAAAATGTTACATCAAAATCATAGTTGTCTGGAAATGTTCTCTTATTAGAATCAGTGGTAATCATGTTCCTAATTTCTTTTGAGTGGTTCAAACAACAATTGAGAATGCTTTGGTCTCTGCCAGCAGCCACAGGGAGAGCTGCCTGTTCATCTTCTTACCAACACCTCTAAACAATTGAAAAGTCTAAGAACTTGGAGTTGTGACCTATGGAATTGACTTAGACTCTTGTGCCTTTTTCGCAAAGATTCTGAGTCCTCTCAGAGAGCTCCTAACTTAAAAATTCCTGCCAAGCAGTTTTAACTTAAGAGTGATACAAATAATTGCTGAGAGTAACTCTGAGTGAGGAGATGACAGAAATTTTTATCTTAGGCGTGGTTGGCCCCATTGGTAAGTGTGACACTGTCTTCTTAACACCTGTGATTGGTTGATAGTACAACAAACAAACAAACAAAACAACACAATTGCACTCCTAGTACTATAAGAGAATTTAACCGATTGGCTACACTGGATTAAGAAATGTGTTGCATTTGTGATGATGAAATTAAATGATTGCCACAAAGCATCAATATGTTTGAACATACCTTATTTACATCCTCATCATTTTGATTTGCTTCTTATGTTTACTCAATAACACTGGTCATTTTACTACGTTTGATACAAATGTGCACCTGTCAGCATTTTACTGGAATTGCCTGCTTGTGTAAAATGGCTGTATTTGGCAAAGTGAGAGAAAATGGAGACAAAAGGTTCAGAAAACTGAACATGAGAGGAGCAGCGCCTCGGTCTGCACAGCTCTGGGAGGAGGATAGAGGAGTATTAAAAGGTAAATTGGCCCCTGGATCACAGCGCAAATAGGAAGACTTTGAAACACATTGGTGCAGATCAATGCATCCTTTTCTCTGCATGTCTTCTCCAGTTTTACGCAACAGCCTGGAGGGTGAGAAGCACTACGTGCAGCAATCAGAGGGGAGATAGCATCATGCAAGCAGACTTATAAATGACCATTTAGGCTATGGATGTTGACATCATCATGTACAGTACAGCAAATGCTCTCTTACCGCCTTTATATTGTCTAGAGCCCAGATGCCCAACCAGTCAATCGCGATCGACAAGTCGATCTCGGGCCAGTCTTTTGTCAGTTTATTTTTAATTCATTGTTTGATGCTGAGCATTAATCCTTTGACATTTTTCACTTGACCCAACACCAAGGATAAGGCTGCAACTATTGCATCGCACCGGGTCAGTAATGTTCTTGCAAAGCATAAAAAGGCTTTCAAAGATGGTGAGGTTGTAAAAATGGCCCTCTTCAAGCTCATTTCTATTACAACTGATGGTGCTCAAGCGATGACAGGCCACACCAGTGGATTCATTACATTCTGCAAGCAAAGTGAATCTTTCCTGGATATCCGGAACTATCACTGTATACTCCACCAGCAGTCATTATGTGGGAAGATTTTAAACATGAAAAACGTGACGGATGTTGGCATGCAGATTGTGTGCAGTGTACGGGCCAGGAGTCTACAGAGGAGGTTATTCCGGGCTCACCTGGAAGGTGGTTGTGCAGAACACACAGACTTGCTGCTGCATACAGACGTAAGATGGCTAAGTAGAGGTACATTTTTGGAAAGATTCCTAGTTGTTGCCTGATATCAGGGACTTGAAACAGTCAAGCCATAGTGAACATCCAAAGTTGGAGGATGCTGTGACTCTTGGATTTGTCATTTCTCACTGATCTCATTGGCCTGCTCAATGAACTTAACCTGTAGCTTCAAAGTAAAGACAAAAATATCATTCATATGATCAGCTCAGTGAACACGTTCAAAAGCAGGCTAAAATTACTTTCAAGTCGGCTGCTATACAGGGACCTGAGAAACTTTCCTCGCATGCAGGCAGAACTACAAAGTCTAGGTCAAGATGTCACACAGCTTGACCTTGAATGATATCATCATAAGGTTTAGAGCATCTTCGCAGAGTTTGAGAGGCAATCTACAGACTTTTCATCCATTGAGCCTATTACCAGATACATGCGTTTCCCTTTTGGTACATTGTGTCAAAATTAGTCTCACTTTTCATCTGGACAACTCTGGTGCTGAAACTGGTTCTTGCATTGCAAAAGTGACACTGGAATCCAATCCAGAGCAGCACCTGGCATGACAGGAGAGTTCTGGAGTCTGCTGTCGGAGGAAAAGTATCCCAATCTCAGAAGATGTTCCTTGAACTTGACTTGTGCACTTTTTGGATCGACCTACTTGTTTGAATCTGCCTTTTCTCAAAAGAAAATCATCAAGTCCAAGTACCGATCCACAATGACGGATGACCAACTTATGACCTATGACCTGGTTGCAAGCCAGTTCATACTGCCCTTCCTTTGAGAACCTGGCATCCTCCTCCTAGTGTCAGAAGTCCCACTGAGGTAAACATATACATTTTATTTTAATCTACCTTAAGTATTCCTATCTTTTGACTGGCCAGAAGTGGGTTTGTATATATAGGTCGACAGGCGGATTGGTGCAGCGTCTGCTGTGAAGCGGGCACTGTACCGATCCATTGTGGTGAAGAGAGAGCTGAGCCAAAAGACAAAGCTCTGGATTTACCGGTCGATCTACGTTCCTACCCTCTTCAATGGTCATGAGTAGTGATGGGTCGATGAGGCGTCATGAAACGTTTCGACACATTGCAACTCTGTGCCGATACTGTGTCACTGAATACTGACACCTGCTGGACCTTAAAAATCACTACAGGCAACCTGGTTGACAGAGTTAACTGACACTGATTTGATGACCAAGTATACGCAATACAATTTAAATCATTGTATGTTGCATTGTATTATTTTATATTTTCATTTGAATTAAACATATATTAGATTTTTTTTAGATACAGTCAATAAATAATGTGAAGGAGGATGCTTGTGGACTGGCTTTTTTATTTTTTTTTTACAAATGGTTGATCGGGCGCTGTGTTTAGTTACCTGACTGATATCATCTGTTCTGAAATCGGACATGCTGAGTATGACAAAGGGAGGAAAAACTACTCAGAGTAGCAACTTTCTACTCAGTGTAGATCAGCCGTTTTTTTCTGAAACGTCGCTCAGAACAAAGACGCACAGCGCAACCCGCCCAACCAAAAAGGCGTTGCAGAGCAGAACCCATCCATCAGTGGTGCGCTCCGATCAGCACCTGGCGCTCACAGAGCGAAGCTGTGGTACAACACCATCACACCAGAGTTGCAAAATTGTTAAAAATTAACCATTATTAACCGTTATTTTGTTTACAGTTCAGCTTGGATTTTCTTTACTGCGCAGCATAAGCTCTGCTGTGCGCGCTGCTGTGCGCGAATGCACACGCGTGCAGCTTAGAGGGAACAGAAACAGTTTGGCGCGTCAGTCAGTTCGAAACAGGTGCTGTATTGGTCACGTGACCGAAACAGTTCCTGTATCGGTCACGTGACTTTTCCGTAGCAATACACACATCGACACGGGTTTCGCTCTATGAGACCGACACATGCGCCGACGCATCGGTGTTGCCGGACCCATCACTAGTCATGAGCTTTGGGTCGTGACCGAAAAAACGAGATCTCGGATACAAGCAGCTGAAATTAGTTTTCTCCGTAGTGTGTCTGGGCTCTCCCTTAGAGATAGGGTGAGGAGCTCAGTCATCCGGGGAGGGAACGCCTTGGGATTCCCCCGGAGGAGCTGGCCCAAGTGGCCGGGGAGAGGGGCGTCTGGGTCTCCCTACTGAAGCTGCTACCCCCGCGACCCGACCCCGAATAAGCAGAAGAAAACGGACGGACAGAGGGACCATGGACCTTTTTTTTAAATCTCAGTGTCACCTTTTTTCTATCAATGTATGCCATATTTGGAAGTGTATTTTTATTAATAAATACCGGGGAGAGGGACATCTGGGCCTCCCTACTGTAGCTGCTACCCCCATGACCCGACCCCGGATAAGCGGAAGACGATGAATGGATGGATAATTGCAACAGTATAACGACATGTCGAGCAGAAAATATCAAATTAAGCACTTCCTGTTCATTTATTTACTTATATCTTGTTCATTATCTTATAATTTAATTAAAATTTTAACATCTTACTAACATCTTACAGTCAATGAATGTTTTAAATGTGTATTTTAAAAATTGTTTCTCAGCTTATTAAAATTGTCCAGCTCAGGGTTTAGAAAAAAAATCTTTTTAGTGGAATATACAATGTTGTAGACAATATGAAGACAAGGATACACAGATCAAAAAGCATTTTGATTCATTCAGAAATTCACATGACCAGGTTTTAATCTCTTGTTATTCTTTTTCTTAGAGCATAAATGCCTATTTATAATTCTAGTATGGTAAATGTTACATTTGAATGAATAATTATATTAAATTTCAAGATTATATAAAACAACCTTCAGCAGAATTTTAGATGGTAAATTAAAAGTTAAATAATAAAAATATAGCTGTTAAGAAATATAAAAAAATCAAAAGGTAATTAGTAAATGTTCATGTGGTAATTTATGTTTAAAACCGCACTTTGAATTGCCTTGTTACTGAAAAGTGCTTTATAAACTTGCCTTGCCCTGCCTAAAATAGTATTAGTTTTAAAACCTATTGTCCCGTTAGGGCTGCACTGGATGGTGTGGATTTTATAGTATTTTTATTCAGTCGTTAAAGACTTGAGACTTCACTCTGAATCGGGGCAAAATACTCGAGAGTTGACTTGAACATGATCCTCCTAAACTTAAGGCTTGACCTTGACCTGCCCCTCAAAGACTTAAAACCTGAGTTGGAGCATCTCTGCTGAGTTCCAACACTGGGTTCAACCACCTAACTTAGTGGACAATATTTTATTTATTTTTGGTAGATTGTAATAGATTCAGGCATAGCAAAATTCCCAGTTACTCTTGAACTTGCAATAATAAATTGCTTGGGGCCTTATATCTCTATCAAGGCAAAGATTATGCATTGAGACCTTCTGGTTGTAGCAAAACCTTTAGTGATACATCCATTAAATTCTGCACATTTTAATCAAAGATCAACTGGATAATCAGATCCTATCTCAGCCTTTAGAATGTTTGACTTGAACTTTAAATGGTAAATGGCCTTTACTTGTATAGTGTCATGGTTGAGTTTTGGTTTGGCTTTGTTTTTCTGTTATTTTCATTTTTTCATCTCATGTGGGTTAGGTTTGACTTTATTTATTGTTAGTTTATATTGTCATCAGTTATTTTCTGTCATTTTCACTTCACCTCCTCAGCAGTCAGTCACACCTGTTAACAATTTACCAGTCAATTAGCCAGACCCTTGTTCCACCTGTGAAGTGCTCTATTTAAACCTCCCTCTGCCTTCAGTTCAGCACTGGGCCGTCATCATTCCACACCTCTCCATGCCAGTCCCCGTTTTGCCTTGGAAGCTTTGTTTTGCTCCTGTTGTTAAGGTTAGTCCTGCCAGTCACTCTAAAGACTGTTCGTTCACTGTTTGTTCCTGGAGAGGTTCTGCTCTGTGTCCTGGTGTCTCCAGAGAACTGCTAACTGGACTAGCCATCCTGGAAAGGCTCTGCTCTGTGCCCTGGTGTCTCTCAAGTTCTGCTAACCTGACTAGCCGCCCTGGTGAAGCTCAGCTCTGTGCCCTGGTGTCTCCAATGAACTGCTAACCTGAGTGCTATGAGGCCTGCTAGCCGAGCAGCACCTAGCAAGTGTGGACTCTCTGTCTCCGGGCCGTCAGCTCCTGCCATCATCTACATCCCTGACTTTCTGCAGTCCTGAACCTCCGGTCTTCATCACTCATCACCCAGCATACTTCTTTCAATAAAGACTCAAACTTTTAGTTCCGTGTGTGCGTCCTGAGTTCATCGGTAAACAAAACCCTGACATATAGCACTTAATCAAGTCCAACGACCCCAAAGTACTTTACACACTTGTCATTCAGGTATTTACCCACCAATTAATTCACGCATTCTCGTGCTGACAGTGGTAAGCTACATTGTAGCCAGAGCTGCTCTGGGGCAGACTGACAGAATTGGGCCTGGGTGACAATTGGCACCACCGGGCCTTCTGACTTAACCTGACCCTAGCCAGCTGAATTTCGCTCCGCCTAGCTTCACTCACATCCATCTGGGACCTCTCCCATAGAGAGTGATTATTGTCCAGCC